>NW_020838000.1:11043164-11297134 GCF_003676395.1 Aethalodelphis obliquidens
AAAAAGAAAAAAAAAAAAAAAAAAAAAAAAAGAATAATGATAGTGAAGATGATTCAGGACCTCAGAAAAAGAACGGAGGCAAAGATAGAGAAGATGCAAGAAATGTTTAACAAAGACCTAGAAGAATTAAAGAACAAACAAACAGATATGAACAATACAATAACTGAAATGAAAACTACACTAGAAGGAATCAATAGCAGAATAAGTGAGGCAGAAGAACGAAAAGTGACCTGGAAGACAGAATGGTGGAATTCCCGGCTGCAGAATAGACTAAAGAAAAAAGAATGAAAAGAAATGAAGACAGCCTAAGGGACCTCTGGGACAACATTAAACACAACAACATTCACATTACAGGGGTCCCAGAAGGGGAAGAGAGAGAGAAAGGACCAGAGAAAATATTTGAAGAGATTATAGTTGAAAACTTCCCTAACATGTAAAGGAAATAGCCACCCAATTCCAGGAAGTGCAGCCAGTCCCATACAGGATAAACCCAAGGAGAAACATGTCAAGACACATAGTAATCAAATTGGCAAAAATTAAAGACAAAAAAAACTTATTGAAAGCAGCAAGGGAAAAATGACAAATAACATACAAGGGAACTCCCATAAGGTAAACAGCTGATTTCTCAGCAAAAACTCTACAAGCCAGAAAGGAGTGGCATGATATACTTAAAGCAATGAAAGGGAAGAACCTATAACCAAGATTACTTTATCTGGCAAGAATCTCATTCAGATTTGATGGAGAAATCAAAAGTTTTACAGACAAGCAAAAGCTAAGAAAATTCAGCACCACCAAACCAGCTCTACAACAAATGCTAAAGGAATTTCTCGAAGTGGGAAACACAAGAGAAGAAAAGGACCTACAAAAACAAACCCAAAACAATTAAGAAAATGGTAATAGGAACATACATATCGATAATTACCTTAAACATGAATGGATTAAATGCATCAACCAAAAGACACAGGCTTGCTGAATGGATACAGAAATAAGACCCATATATATGCTGTCTACAAGAGACCCACTTCAGACGTAGGTACACATACAGACTGAAAGTGAGGGGATGGAAAAAGAGATTCCATGCAAATGGAAATCAAAAGAAAGCTGGAGTAGCTATACTCATATCAGATAAAACAGACTTTAAAATAAAGAATGTTACAAGAGAAAAGGAAGGACACTACATAATGATCAAGGGATCAATCCAAGAAGAAGATATAACAATTATAAATATATATGCACCCAACATAGGAGCATCTCAATACATAAGGTAACTGCTAACAGCTATAAAAGAGGAAATTGAAAGTAACACAATAATAGTGGGGGACTTTAACACCTCACTTACACCAATGGACAGATCATCCAAAATGAAAATAAATAAGGAAACAGAAGTTTTAAATGACACAATAGACCAGATAGATTTAATTGATATTTATAAGACACTCCATCCAAGAACAGCAGATTACACTTTCTTCACAAGAGCGCACAGCACATTCTCCAGGATAGATCACATCTTGGGTCACAAATCAAGCATCAGTAAATTTAAGAAAACTGAAATCATATGAAGCATCTTTTCTGACCACAACACTATGAGATTTGAAATGAATTACAGGGAGAAAAACGTAAAAAACACAAACACATGTTTACAAGCCTACCTCAAGAAACAAGAAAAATCTCAAGTAAACATTCTAACTTTACACCTAAAGGAACTAGGCAAAGAAGAACAAACAAAACCCAAAGTTAGCAGAAGCAAAGAAATCATGAAGATCAGAGCAGAAATAAATGAAATAGAAACAAAGAAAACAATAGCAAAGATCAATAAAACTAAAAGCTGGTTCTTTGAAAAGGTAAACAAAATTGATAAAGCATTAGCCAGACTCATCAAGAAAAAGAGGGAGAGGACTCAAATCAATAAAATTAGAAATGAAAAAGGAGAAGTTACAACAGACATCACAGAAATACAAAGCATCCTAAGAGACTACTACAAGCAACTGTATGCCAATAAAATGGACAACCTGGAAGAAATGCACAAAGTCTTAGAAAGGCATAACCTTCCAAGACTGAATCAGGAAGAAACAGAAAATATGAACAGGCCAACCACAAGTAATGAAATTGAAACTGTGATTAAAAATCTTCCAACAAACAAAAGTCCAGGACCAGGTGGCTTCATAGGTTAATTCTATCAAACGTTTTGAGAAGAGCTAACACCCATCCTTCTCAAACTCTTCCAAAATATTGCAGAGGAAGGAACATTCCTAAACTCATTCTATGAAGCCACCATCACCCTGATACCAAAACCAAAGATACTTCAAAAAAAGAAAAGTACAGACCAATATCACTGATGAATATAGTTGCAAAAATCCTCATCAAAATACTAGCAAACAAAATCCATCAACACATTAAAAGGATCATACACCACGATCAAGTGGGATTTATCCCAGGTATGCAAGTATTCTTCAATATATGCAAATCAGTATGATACACCATATTAAAAAATTGAAGAATAAAAACCATATGATCATCTCAATAGATGCAGAAAATGATTTTGACAATATTCAACACCCACTTATAAAAAAAACTCTCTGGAAAGTGGGCATAGAGGGAACCTACCTCAACATAATAAAGGCCATATATGACAAACCCACAGTAAACATCATTCTCAATTGTGAAAAACTGAAAGCAGTTCCTCTAAGATCAGGAATGAGACAAGGATGTCCACTCTCACCACTATTATTCAACATAGTTTTGGAAGTCCTAGCCACAGCAATCAGAGAAGAAAAAGAAATAAAAGGAATACAAATCGGAAAAGAAGAAGTGAAACTGTCACTGTTTGCAGATGACATGATACTATACATAGAGAATCCTAAAAATGCCACAAGAAAACTACTAGAGCTAATCAATGAATTTGGTAAAGTTGCAGGATACAAAATTAATTCATATAAATCTCTGGCATTCCTATACACTAATGCTGAAATACCTGAAACAGAAATTATGGAAACACTCCCATTTACCATTGCAACAAAAAGAATAAAATATCTAGGAATAAACCTACCTAAGGAGACAAAAAACCTGTATGCAGAAAATTATAAGACACTGATGAAAGAAATTAAAGATGATACCAACAGATGGAGAGATATACCATGTTCTTGGATTGGAAGAATCAATATTGTGAAAATGACTCTACTACCCACAGTAATCTACAGATTCAATGCAATCCCTATCAAATTACCAATGGCATTTTTTACAGAAGTAAAACAAAAAAATCTTAAAATTTTTATGGAGACCCCAAAACCCCGAATAGCCAAAGCAGTCTTGAGGGAAAAAAACGGAGCTGGAAGAATCAGACTCCCTGACTTCAGACTATACTACAAAGCTACAGTAATCAAGACAATATGGTACTGGCACAAAAACAGAAACATAGATCAAAGGGACAAGATAAAAAGTCCAGAGATAAACCCACACACATATGGTCAACTAATCTATGACAAAGGAGGCAAAGATATACAATGGAGAAAAGACAGTCTCTTCAATAAGTGGTGCTGGGAAAACTGGACAGCTACATGTAAAAGAATGAAATTAGAACACTCCCTAACACCATACACAAAAATAAACTCAAAATGGATTAGAGACCTAAATGTAAGACTGGACACTATAAAACTCTTAGAGGACAACATAGGAAGAACACTCTTTTACATAAATCACAGCAAGATCTTTTTTGACCCACCTCCTAAAGTAATGGAAATAAAAACAAAAATAAACAAATGAGACCTAATGAAACTTAAAAGCTTTTGCACAGCAAAGGAAACCATAAACAAGATGAAAAGACAAACCTCAGAATGGGAGAAAATATTTACAAACGAATGAACAGACAAAGGATTAGTCTCCAAAAAATATAAACAGCTCATGCAGCTCAAGAAAGAAACAAACAACCCAATCCAAAAATGGGCAGAAGACCTAAATAGACATTTCTCCAAAGAAGACATAGCAATGGCCAACACGCACATGAAAAGCTGCTCAACATCACTAATTATTAGAGAAATGCAAATCCAAACTACAATGAGGTATCACCTCACACCAGTTAAAATGGGCATCATCAGAAAATCTACAAACAACTAATGCTGGAGAGGGTGTGGAGAAAAGGGAAACGTCTTGCACTGTTGGTGGGAATGTAAATTGATAGAGCCACTATGGAGAACAGTATGGAGGTTCCTTAAAAAACTAAAATAGAATTACCATATGACCCAGCAATCCCACTACTAGGCATATACCCAGAGAAAGCCATAATTCCAAAAGACACATGCACCTCAATGTTCATTGCAGCACTGTTTACAATAGCCAAGACATGGAAGCAACCTGAATGTCCATCAACAGACGTATGGATAAAGAAGATGTGGTACATATATACAATGGAATATTACTCAGCCATAAAAAGGAACGAATTTGAGTCATTTGTTTCGGTGTGGATGGATGTAGAGACTGTCATACAGAATGAAGTAAGTTAGAAAGAGAAAAACAAATATCGTATATTAACGCATGTATGTGGAACCTAGAAAAATGGTACAGTTGAACTGGTTTGCAGGGCAGAAGTTGAGACACAGATGTAGAGAACAAATGCATGGACATCAGGGGGGGAAAACTGTGATGGCGTGGGGATGGTGGTGTGCTGAATTGGACGATTGGGATTAACATGTATACACTGATGTGTATAAAATTGATGACTAATAAGAACCTGCAGTATAAACAAACAAACAATACAACTAATACTAAACTTTCTTTGGGTTATTTGTATGGAAATATGTTAATATAAATGTTTCAGATATTACATGAAATTTCTAAAAATCTTATATATTCTGGTATAATGTTATAAGTCATAATTCTAGTTATTACTTTAAATGTATATCTCAGAAATAACTAAATTTCCTCATCAACTGCATTATTATGAACTTTTATCAAATCTTTAACTGTGGTCATTTGTAAGTCTTTTGTCATTTACAGACAGGTCTTGGTGTACTCTGATGCTTTTGCAAAAATGTTCCTATAAAAGGGTTTCATCTTCGAGGAATTCATGGAAAAGACTCTGACAAATACAGGTTCCTGGTAATTGACTATACTGCTGAACTGAATGAATAAGCATTTTCAGAACTCTAATGGAACACTGATGAATTCATAAAAGTGCTAACAAAAGATCAAGATGAAAAAAAATTAATTACATGGGACTGAGTGAACTGATGAGGATGATTATAATTTTTGTGACTTTCTGTTTGAATAAAAAAAATAAAATCCCACAAGGACTAAGAGGCAAAATATATACAAATCAATTTTCACTGCAAAGTAAAGGAGCTGTTACAGTGGAGGATTACTGGACTGAATGTCAATATTATGACATAGTATGAGTGTGTTTCATGTTTGGTAATTGCAATCATTGTTGCTTTTGTTGTGGTCATCCATTTACAATGCTTGGTGTCAGTTTATTTATCTCTTGTAAAAATAAAATACAGTGTGTGTGTGGGAAAAAAAGGGCTGGGGAAACTCCATACCTCTTAAAAGTTTAAATAGGAATGAACACTGTCAAGTTTGCTTATATTCCATTGGCAATATATTGCACAAGGCTAAGCAAGCCCAGAATAAGTGGAGTGGGGAAATACACTTCTTTAACAATGAGCTTGGCAAAGTTGTGTAAGGAAGGAAAATCATGAACAAATATTGCACTCTACCACTCCAAAGAAATTCCACCAAAAGACAAATCCTGCATTAAAGAAAGGATATTCATTAAAAAGCAAAATAGAAGGATGAAAGACTTTCGGAAAGAAAAAACAATGTAAGTAAAGGCATAGTTATCAGATTTTTCATAACTGCTTATTTTTCATAAGCATGTTCAGGAAAAAATTAGAAGACAAAGTTAGCTGAGCCAGAGGATTCACATTTATCAAAAGTAGGAGAAGTTTGAAAGCAGTAAGGACTACATTGTCAAAGACCTTGCATAGCTATCTACCATAGTAAACACTGAGTTATATGCATTACATAAGCAATAGGAATCTGTGGAAGAGTTTTGAATAAGAGGATGGCATATGCAAAGCAATATTTTACAAGGTTAACCTTGAATTGGACCACAGGGCATATTGAGCAGGAAAGATATTAGAGGCAGGGAACCCAGTTAAGAACCAACTCTTTTAGAGGTTTAGGGGATTAGAGCCTGGAGTAGGTGTTTGGATAATGGAAATGTAATAACCAATATTTCAAAGAAAAGATCAATAAGATTTTCTTTAAAATGTATCTTTTTTTAATCAAGGGTAAATGAAACCTAGTTTATTAAAAAGGGATTTTATTGTAAGGATTTGGAGATATCTTATAGACCTCAAGGTGAGGACTGAAGTTAGGTCTCAGAAACAACTGGGACCAAGTTTTGAACTCCATCACATATTTTCTCCATTTCTTATTTCTTCTCTCTCTGTATTTGCTAATTCTTATTTTTCCTTTCTCTCTTCAGTAAAGATTCCTCAACTTCTCCCACCCATATGGTAGAAAACCTGGTCGTTGACCACTCCCAAATTTCAGTCTAGGCACCCAGAAAGGGAGTGATTCAGTTCCTATTTCCCATGGATGAATCATAATTGGAACCATAGCTTAAGTCCGGTTTCCATCTCTGGGCCAACGAACAGTCGATAGGAGGCAGATCTTGCACAAATATTTCAAGTCCATTAGCACCCATGAGAGTAGAGGCAGGAGGGCAGTCTAAAAGGGATGACAGACAGTCTGAGAGGGCTTTTCATGCCTGGTGACTGCCTATCTTTATAGGTAATGGAAGACAGCACAATAAAAAAAATGACTAAGTTTTCAGTCTGGGAGAATACTGATAGTACTGAGAGAGATACAGAGTCTGCGGCATTGCTGGACTTTGAGAAAGATTATAAGCTTGCTTGTGGCTATGTCAATATTGAGATGGCCATGGAACATCGAGACAGAACCGTCCAGCAAACAGTGGAAGATGTGGAACTAAAACTGAGCAGAGTCCTGGGTTGTGGTGTTAGCATTCTCATCTCAAACTTGAGAGATTAGGCCATGAGAATGGACGACCATGCAGGAGAAGCAGAGCAGAAAGTCAGGGATTATGCTTTGTATGATATGGCCACATGTAGGAGGCTGGAGTAGAGTCAAAGAAGAAATGTCATGAGATGTAGGAAGAACACTTAGAGTGTATGGTCTCCCCGAAGACAAAGGAGGAATCTTTCAGTGGTGAGATCAACAGAACTTATGCTGTGCAAAAGGAGAATGAAGCCTGAGATTTAACAGTTTAAGTAAAAAGCAAGCAGCAAAGTAATTGTTTCAGTTACCAAGTCACAAAACTCTGACCTAGCTGACTGATTCAATGAGGATATTTATTGTCTCAGATAGCAAGAAGTCCTGGGACGGTCAGCCATAGGCTATAAGATAGAGTTGCTATAAGCTAGAGTTGCTCAATGACATCATCCAAATCCCAGGTTCTTTTCATTACTCTGCTCCATCATCCTCAAGCTGGTCACAAGATGGCTGCTGTAACATCAGCCAACTCATTTGAATATGATAATGTCCAAAGAAGGAAAGAGAGTGTATCTTTCTAAAAGAGAGAAAACATTTAGACCTCACCTTGTGTATCATTGGCCAGAAGGTCACATGCCCACAGACAAGAGGAATAGGACTGCCATTCCTATTCCAATGGAATAGGACTGGCTAAACTGATCTAGGAATAGGGTCAACTTCCCTGTGTACAGTGTGACACAAAGAGAGTAGACCCTTGAACAAAACTCAGACCCTGCTACTGGAGAAGAGTGGCATAACTGATTTTGAGTAGGAAGCCAACATTATCTGCTACCATCATCTACTGTGAAATTGATAGAAATAGAACATGTAGGGGTTAATAGATGGATTGATGCTGACAAATTTGAAATAGCCCAGTCCATTTGTGGGAAAATATTACTATGAAACATAGAAGAAGAATCAAGAGTGATCTATGTTGAGAGAAGTAGAAACCAAGCAGCAAGAGGCTTAGGGACAAATGACAGAGTGATTAGTTGGGTGTTTTAAGGGGAAACCTGGGGAAAAACACACATGTAGTTCTTCTCCATCTTGGGCCAGGCAGTAACAATGGAGAATCTCACTGCTCTAGGTAGAAGTGGTGAGTATGGAAACTTATATTTTAGTGACAGAGTATCTTTCTGATACTTAGAAAGAACATTTAGAAGATTGACCTCTGAAAATGACACAGAGGAATGCCCCATTCCTTACCAATTCTCACTGGAAGCAGTGTGATAAACCAACAAAGACAGCAGTTCTTGTTTACTCTTCCTCTCTAAGTGGACCACACAACAAGAAATCTCAACTGCAAAGATGACTATATGCAATAAATATTTAAATAAATCCAATATCATTTAAGAAGAAATCAAGCCTAATAAAGGAAGAATTTACATCCAAGGAAATAAAGTTAATAGATAAATAAGGACTCCTGTAGGGTTTGATCAGACTCTGATTTTGTGTAATTCTCTCAGCAATCCCTTTTTTGTCTTCAGATTAACTTTCCTGGTAGAAGCATACCACACAATCAAGAGTAAGATACTATCTATATTTAAGGACATTTCCAGAAAACATCCTAGAGAGTAAAGTTGCCTGCACCATTCTTGAACTGATTCATATGTTCAGAGGAAGATAAGACACTGACTGTATCAGCCTAGGGTTACCTGAACCAATATAGTGACAAAGGGGAGACTACCCTGATTGTCTTAGACCAGTCAAAGCCTATTCCTACTCCATTCCTGGAATGGAGGTGAAGAGAGTTTCAACCAAACCTCACGAATGCTATACAGTGAGGAAGGAGTGGAATAGATGTTGGGGAGATAACTAAAATGCTATTACAGTGAGAAAAGGAAACTTGATGAATTCCAAAATATGCATATCAAATAGGTCATGCTTAATGATTTTATGTCATGAAAGTAGTAAATATACATGGAAAAATGAAAAAAAAAAACACTTTAAAATAACTCAGGTTAAAAAGGAAACTTAAACAGAAGTTAAAATATACTATATTTAGAAATGAATGAAAATGAGAAGACTATACAAAAAGCTTTTTTGTTCCAACTGGAACTTTAGTCAGAGGAAATGTTTGTAGCCTTAGATGAATTCATTTTTAGAAGATAGGAAAAAATGTATTGATACCAAGAAACTGAAAACAGCAAAATGAAAGAAATCATAATGTTGAAGCAAAAATTACTAAAATAGAAAAAGGACATTTGATCAATAAACCATATCTATTTCTTTAAAAACACCAATGAAGAGAAAATATTTTGAAAAGTCTGCAGAAGAAGAAAAGCAGAAGGAACAAATAACTTACAGAAGGACTATATGCAAAACTGCTTAGAAGAGTGACCATATAAATATTAGCTATTATTATTGTTGTTGTATTGATATAGAGGAAATTAAATAATAAGGGCATTATGTAAAATCTTATGACAATTATTCTCAAAATTAGGCTAAAAGTAAAATTTTATAGAAAAATATAAAAACTGCCTGAAAAGTAAGAAAACTTAATAGAAGTTGAGGATCTAATCAACACCACTCCCAAATAATATGTCCCCATGTCCAAATAGTTTTATAGAGAAGTTCTACCAAATTTTCAAGCAATCAATATTCTTTGAAATATCCTATCTGATATCAACTATTTTAAAATGTAGAAAAAGATTATAAACTATCCAACTCATTTTATTCAGGTAAGAGAACACATACTAAATATAAGAAGAAGAGACGTATAGAATAGAAATAAAAGAATACTGTAATTTGAACAGTTTACCCAGGAATGAAAGGATAGTTCAATATTAGAAAATTAAAATACTTTAACAGGTTAAAAAGAAAAATAGTATCATTCTGTTATTACTTTCTTTTCTGTTGTTGTTTTTTAAATTTATTTTTTAACATCTTTATTGGAGTATAATTACTTTACACTGGTGTGTTAGTTTCTGCTGTATTACAAAGTGAATCAGCTATACATATACATACATACCCATATCTCCTCCCTCTTGTGTCTCCCTCTCACCCTCCCTATCCCACCCCTCTAAGTGGACACAAAGCACCGAGCTGATCTCCCTGTGCTATGCAGCTGCTTCCCACTCGCTATCTATTTTACACTTGATAGTGTATATATGTCCATGCCACTCTCTCACTTCATCTCAGCTTACCCTTCCCTCTCCCCGTTCCTCAAGTCCATTCTCTATGTCTGTGTCTTTATTCCTGTCCTGCCCCTAGGCTCTTCAGAACCTTTTTTTTTTTTTTAGATTCCATATATATGTGTTAGTATACAGTATTTGTTTTTCTCTTTCTGACTTCACTCTGTATGACAGTCTATAGGTCCATCTACCTTGCTACAAATAACTCAATTTCATTTCTTTTTATGACTGAGTAATATTCCACTGTATGTTATTTATTTCTAATTTAACTCCAATGTGTTAAAGAGAACCATCTTTGTATGACTTGAACCCCTTTAAATGTAGTGAGACTTGTTTAATAGCCCATAATATGGTCTATCTTAGTAAATGTTCTGAATGCATTTGACTAAATGAAAATGCAAAATTTCTTTATGAAAAGAACTACAAATTGCAAGGATAAAAGATAATTGATAGAATGGAAGCAGATATTTGTAATATATATTAGATATCTATATACTATAATATATTCATATCTAGAATACATAAAGAACTCCTACAAATGAATTAGAAAAATATCTAACTGAAAATTAAGCAATGAGTGGAAATAGGCAATTCAAACCAGAAAAGGTATAAATAAATGAGCATAAAACAATTGTAAAGAGGCTAAACCTCATTATTATTTATGTAACAGCAATCAAACAACTGTGATATTATTTTTCATCTATGAGACTGGCAAAAAAACAAAACCAAAATCAGCAAACCATTCATAGTATTAGTGGTAATCAAGGGTGTAAACAAATGAGTTCCCTATTTGTTTGAGTGTCAACTGTAATCATGAAGCTAGCAGTTTATGACCTAGGCCTCTTATCCTTAAAAGGTAATCTTCTGTTTAGTCATCTGTATGGGCTATGGTAGACCTGAATCATTGTTTAGATGTGTCCCTGTCTTTTGCCGTGCGACTTGCTGAGTCCTTTCACTAGAGTCAGAGGGGTTATTTCTCTGCTCCATTAATGAGTTTGTCCATGTTAATAGGAAACCACTGGTCTAAGGAGAATATGGAGACATGTAAAGGAGACCTAATACAAACCCAAGGCCTGGAGTCAAACCCATCTTACTCACAGACTGAAGCAGAGACATCTCAGACAACCCCACTGGATCTTGGAGTGATTTGCTATGTATACTTATCACAGTGATAGATGTATAATTCATGAGGCGTAGAAATGGAAACAAGCCTGTAAAGTAGAAAGCAGTTTCAAATCAAACTCCCAGACAGGAATAATCTGGATGTGAAAAATAGATGAATGAGGTAAACATGTAGATGGGTAATTGCCTTTGTAAATAGAGGAAGTCTCTATAATTTCTCTAAGTCATTCTATTACAATTTTACTTTCAAAATTATTTATTGAGTACTGCCTAAGCTGGGCAATCCTCTGGGTTCCTGAAGAAACAGTAATAAACAATATAAACATAGTCCTTGACCTCAGGATCTTGCAGTCTGGTGGAGAGTCTGCTGTTGAACTAGATATTCCAGTATCTAAATTCCTGTGTATATAAAGCAAACAAACAAAAGCATAAAAGCAAAATGCCAGATATGTAATTTCCCATTTAAAGATGAGAGGCACTGCTATTAATACATACCCACATAATTTTTAGAATTACTGTTTCTTGCAGCTATCTGGATGTAACTCCTCCTAGCAGAGTGTGGACATACACATCTAACGAGGATAAGGCACTTTCAGAAAATGAAACTACTTGACCTTAGATTTTATTGTTGACAAATATTCTGCAACATATGGAACTAAATTTATTATGAGCATATGCCGAAATGAAGAAGGATGTTAAAAACTGCAAATAGAAAGCCAAAGGGAGACAGTTATTGAGGACTGTACAACACAGAGATCTGGCCACTAGGCTTTGGCAATTTTTATTTCCAGCTTCATTTATGAGAAACAGGTACAACATTGACTATTCATAAGCTTAGTGAAATTAATCCTGTGTTTGGGATTATTACCTAACTCTATGCATGATGATACTGAGATCCAGGAAAGTGGATTCATCTGCCCATTCTAAGTCACCACAGTGAAACTGGGGTGCTTTATGAAAGTCTACATAGATCCATCTCTTCCTCCAACTAGTGAATTTATACATATTCTTCAGAGCCGTCACCTTGAGTTATCTCCCCACTTTAGCCTTTCTTGACCTCCACAAGTAGTATGATGGCTACTTCCATTGCAATATTGTAGAACTCTGGTATTTTTTCTATGAAGCTGTATCATAATGCATTACTGTTGTTTGTCTAGATATTTTACTCTTCTCTTCCTCACCCCACTAAATTATGACCTCCTTCTGAGCAGGAGTTGTATAAGGCTTAGTTGTTACTACATAGACCATACAATAGTTTTATTTGTTCTTGCTTTATTCCTTCAATAACCATATTTAATAATTTGGCTTCTCCAAACCTGGTTGTTAAGAAGGGTGGATGGAGACCATGCAAATTTAAGTCAAGGAGAAGTCCTACTCATAACAAGCAGTGAAATGGATGGGCATCATGGTTTGTAAATCAGGGTATTGTGCATTTAAGTGTGTGAAATTGTTTGGACTAGTAATACTCAAACATGCCTGGTTCAAAGAATCAACTCTGGAGCCTTAATCCAAACTCCTGGCAACAACCCCAGGAATTCTTATTTAATAAGCATTTGGTGGAGTCTATACATATGTATTTTTAAAATCCTCAATTGATTTTGATATACAATCAATTTGAGAATATATGATCTAGAGTTTGATCTCTCCAATAACCTAATAAAATAAAAGTAAGAAACGTGAGGTCCAGAACTTACCAGGGTATAGCAACTCCTCTAAGATTTAATTTTACCAGTAAATTGACCTGAACTGTTTCCAACGTTACCAGTTTTAATATCCCAAAAACATTGGGTTTGGGGATTGCATATTTTTTGAAATTTGAATGGTGTATGACCTCCTAAAAATCCTCCCTTGTGGTGCATGTATACTTTTGGACCATGTTTTTCTCCAGATATATGCCTAGGAGTGGGATTGCTGGATCATATGGTAGCTCTATTTTTAGTTTTTAAGGAACCAGCATACTGTTCTCCATAGTGGCTGTACCAATTTACATTCCCACCAACAGTGTAGAAGGGTTTCCTTCTCTCCACACCTGCTGCAGCATTTATGGTTTGTGGGTTTTTTGATGATAGCCATTCTGACCAGTGTAAGGTGAAATCTCATTATAGTTTTGATTTGCATTTTGCACCCCAGTGTTCATTGCAGCACTGTTTACAATAGCCAAGGCATGGAAGCAACCTAAATGTCCATTCACAGAGGAATGGGTACAGAAGATGTGGTACATATATACAATGGAATACTACTCAGCCATAAAAAGAACAAAATAATTGCATTTGCAACAACATGGATGGACTTAGATATTGTTATACTGAGTGAAGTAAGTCATACAGAGAAAGATAAATATTGTATGATATTGCTTATATACAGAACCTAAAAAGAAATGATACAAATGAGCTTATTTACAAAACAGAAACAGACTCACAGACTTAGAGAAAAAACTTATGGTTACCAGGGGGGAAGGGTGCGGGAATGGGATAGTTATGGAGTTTGGGATGACATGTACACATTGCTATATTTAAAATAACCAACAAGGGCCTACTGTATAGCACAGGGAACTCTGCTTAATATTATGTAACAACCTAAATGGGAAAAGAATTTGAAAAAGAAGAGATACATGTATGTATGTGTGTATCTATAAACAGCCAAGAATGGCTGTTTCCCGACCAATGTGCACACCTTGTGGGAAGGACAAGGTTTAAAGATGACTGAAACTTGGGATTCTAATGCCGCTGGAAGGCTCTTCCTCTCTTTTCTCTGTAGGTCAGCTCTAATCTTTAGACAGCCTTCTTTTACAGTGACTGGCATGTAGCTTCCATCAGCCTTCAGACACATTTATCTGCTGAGGAATGGAAACTCAGACTCTCTGAACCCAAGATCCTACGACTGGTCAAACTTAGGCCAAGGGTTATTCCCAGACCAAGAACTATGGCTAAGGAGGTGGGACCTTGAAAAAAATGCTAGTTCTCTTTGGAATTATGTAGATAGAATAAGTGTTTCCCAGAAGAGGGGAAGGGAATGTTTTTCTAAGTATTCAAAACAATAGATGTCCAATATAGACATGAAAGTTAATTGTTATTATTTTTATATTATATTATTCCTGTCCAACAAAGTTTTAAAAAAGATATTTTACCTTTTTTTTTTTTTTTTTTTTTTTTTTGTGGTACGTGGGCCTCTCACTGTCGTGGCCTCTCCCGTTGCGGAGCACAGGCTCCGGACGCGCAGGCTCAGCGGCCATGGCTCACGGGCCCAGTCGCTCCGTGGCATGTGGGATCTTCCCAGACCGGGGCACGAACCCCTGTCCCCTGCATCGGCAGGCGGACTCTCAACCACTGCACCACCAGGGAAGCCCTTACCATGTTTTTATTACTAAAACCAAGGTAGAAAAACAAAACTGAAATTGGCTTTGGACTGTTTAGAAAGGCTCACAGCTATGATCCTTGCTGGATAAGTCAAAGGAACTCGTGCTTTGAGGTTTGGGGCTTCTGCTACCCTGGGTACCCCTTTGCTGTTATCTTCATATTCACCCTTCTATCCAGGACACAAGAAGTTTCTTCTCACATCTGTTGCATATCTGAGATTTCCTAACCACCTAGGAAGGTAGGGGGTTGCCACTCATTTTACCAGGAACTCTTGGGATTTCTCCTAATTGTTTTTCTTGGAGATGGAGGTTTTCTTCTAATGAGACATGGTTCTCAGTATTCCAGAGTTGGACTCAGGACTCTCGCAGACCCAGCTCTCATGTCATGCTCTCATTAAGCCTTTATTGATTCTATTGCCCTCAACCATCCACCAAGTGTTGGCTTTGCCTTCCTCTGTGATGCTGTAACATGAAATAAACCTTGATTATGGTGTGCTCATCAACTGTTGAGGTCCCCCAGAAGACCACCAGAAAAACCTGTTGATCAAAATAGCTATTTAATCAGGTTTAATACAGTAAAGAAGAACACTATATTGACAATCTTACTAATGTCTCAGAGGGGAGTCAGGGCAGGTTATTCATAGGGTTTAGGTCCTGGGCTGGGTGAACGTTAGGTGGGTTTGCCAGCCAGAGGACTGATTGGGTTTGAGAAGAATTTATGATATAATATAGCTTTGGATTGGTAGATACCTAGAGACGACAGAGTTAAAGCAGGTCTTGCTGAGCAAGCTGGTTGATATTGATAAGGAAGCTGGTTGATATTGGTAAGGAGGCTGGTTGGTATTAATAAGGAGGCTGGTTGGTATTGATGAGGAAGTTGGGTGGTATTGACACAGAAGCTGGTTGGTATTGATAAGAAAGCTGTTTTGCTTAGTCACAGTCTTGTCTTTTAGGAGCAAATATTTCCTGGAGCAAGTATCTAAGTCATTTTTGCTTGTTCTCAGTATGGCTTAACATAGAGAAAGTATACCAGATTCCAGTATCATTAAATACAGGGACAGGAAAGTATGTTGGCTTTAGTTATCAACATTGCATTTTATTTATTGATAATTTTACCTAGTAGTATACAGGCATGACAGAGTGATATGGAGTCACTTTGTGAGAGAAGTGTTTCCTTTTACCCTCTTCTTTTAATAATTCTGATTGCACCAAGGAGAAAGTCAATCATGTTCATTTAAATCATCTCTGATCCAAAGTCATCTTGTGCACTTCTTGTACTGTAAACAGGTATGACCTTATGGGGCCTTCCTGGGACAAATCCCTCTCCCATACCCTCTGCTTTAGGCTCCCCTCTGAAATACCTAGGTAACAGTATCTGATGCATATTTCCTGAGTTTTTCAGATGCTAAAAACCACCACCAAATGGAAGGAATTAACTACTAGATGACCATGAGCATGTAGCTCCCAGACCTTCTGGTATCGAAGGATTGATCACGATCAAACAATCAGAGAACTGTGCACTTTTGAGCTGTCACATACCCTGGGACAACACTCCCTCACCTGGCTTTTAAAAATGCTTTGCTGAAACCCTTCGAGGAATTTGGGTTTTTTGAGCACAGGCCACGCATTCTCCTTGCACAGCCCGGCAATAAACCTTTCTCTGCTCTAAACTCTGATGCTTCAGTTTGTTTGGGCACTTGGACTTGTGTTCAGTAACAGTATGGGTCTCATATTTTTTGAAATACGTCAACACTTATCAGCAGGAATTAAGGGATGTAGAGTAGAAGACAGTTGCTATGACTCATTCTAATGTTATCTCCTTACTTAAAACAGTTGCAGAAATCCCAGACTGTAAAGGTTGGGTAAATGAAAAGCAAATATAACTAATGATGAATTCTGGGAAAATATTTAATACCCTTTCTACAATTTTGAAATTCTGGATTTCTTTTCTTTTATTCAATATCAAAGCCGGATAAATGTAAGTCCAAGTAGTCTATTTTCTGTGGTAAGTAATTGAAAACTTGGTGATTTTAGTGCCTAAATTCCTTCCAAAGTTTAGCTTAAAACTCCTACTTTCTGAAACATATTAATGTATCCTTAGTAGAAAAAGTGTAATTCTCAACAGAGGACAAATTTTGCATTATAATTTCTTTAGGGAAAACCGTTGGTTCAATTTTACAAGCAGAGGGAGGAAAAGGAAGTCTTAAATTCTGTGGAAAAGGCTGTCGATCCCAAAGCCACTTTTATATCATAGTGTGATTGTGAAACTTAAATTGTAATTGTACTACAAGTAAAAACATTCCTAAAATAATACTTTCCATAAAAGTTACTCAAAAAAGCCAACATCCTGTTGACTCCAATGTTATTTGAATACTATTACACTAATTGTAAGGAAAGAACCCCACCCTTCTTCTGAAGTGAAATAGGCCTCCTTCCCTCCCGCGGGATTTCACTCTCGGTTGGAAAATAACATCTCAACTAATCAATCTTTGTCAACGGAGGGTGTATGTACGCTGCATGAGGGCCCAAATGAGAACTGCAAGTGTGCTTTCTTCCTATGCCACATTCTGACCTTCCAGCCCTCACCATCACTCTTTGTGTTTCCCTCTGGGGTGAGGGGCACATCCTTCATCAAAGACTGGATGGGGTCTGAGACTCATCGATACTAAAGGATGAGTCTTGGGGTGGGTGTGGAGAGCAGCTCAATGAGGGAAACCATTCTTTGGCATCTTGAGTTTTTTTCTGATTATGTTCTAGAAGTGATACTGGGTGGTGGTGTATCACCATGGTGAGCATGGTCTGCCTTCCCCCACCAATTCTGCTTTTGTTGGGTTGTGTTCCTGGTTCTCAGTACATCTCCCGGGGGACTGCTGAGGGGGGTCATCTTTTACAGTCAGAACAGGTATGATGGGCAGTGCCAGGGACAGTGAATACTCAGCACATCTCCCAGCTCCCCAGAACACACACAAAAGGAAAACCTCGGGAAGGAGGAGCCAGGTGAGGCAGGAGGGCGTCCTGAACCCTGTGGGCCAGGATGAGACCTCCTCTCCAAACCAAACAGAAGTAGGCTCAAATCTGGCACTTTAGAGTGCTCTGTGTGGAACACCCTGGGATCCTGACTGTACTAAGTAGATCCCAGAAGTCTAGGTCATCTTTAGCTTAGAGCAAATACACTGCCTTCTGAGGAAAACCATTTTTCCCCTTATTAGTAAAAAACAAAAAGAAAACCAGTCATTAGTTTACACATATTTGTGTTCCCTTTGTTAAAAGGGAAGGAAGTTGAAGGAGGGCTGTCAGGATTTTTTCCTTTTATTAGGAAAAAATCCTGACAGCCCTCCTTCAACTTCGTTCTCTCCAACCTTCCAGCCCCATTCTTTCTGAGACATACATGGAAACCTCTTAATTAACTTTGGAAGCAGTTCCAGAATCAAGAGACCTAGTGCCCCAGCGATCCTTGCTAAGCAAGGACCTGTTTACCTTTTAAACTTTCCTCTTGACCTTTTAATAAGCTTTCATCAGTGTAAGTAATTTCTGCATCTCTTCACGGACAACTCAGAAGCTGGCAGGCTAAGCGGTATGCGGATAGACTGAATTCAGCGGCACAAGCTGGTAACGTGTTTATCTATAAAATCTCAACTGTGAGTTCACGTCCGTGGAAGACAAACAAGCAAGCAAACAAGCCATTCATCTAAGAACAGGCAATGCTTTCCAAGTTCTTCATTGTGATGTCCGCGCGAAATTGCATCTTTATTAGTGTTGCCTGCCCCACCTCCCAACCCTGCCCTTGCTGGGAGCTGCTGGGGAGCTCCTGCTGCCTTAGCCCAGGTATGCTCTCTGCTCCCTCTCGGACCTCAGCTTCCTCCGGGACATTGCCCGCTCTAGGAAAGTTCTCTCGTCTTTTGCAGGCTGGTTTGGAGGAAACCCCTGAGTAAACCGTTGAAGCCACATGGAGAGTCCTCAGCCCAAGCAGTGACCTCAACTCAGCAGATAAAGATTGCCCTCGGTTTCTGAGAAACCGCCTTCTCAAGTTCTTTTTTGGCAGCCCCTGGCTTCCCCCCGAAACTGCTGGCCGCTGCGCACAGAGCCAACAGCTGGAGCGTCTCCGGACACACAAGAAACCCAAGAGGAGTAAATAGCCCAGCCTCCGGGGCGAGCCAGGCCAAGTTCACGGGTCAGGGCCATTTTTAAAGGGCTGTCCAGGGCACGAGGCGCTAGATACCACCTTCGGCAGAGCAGGGACCTGGCTCTGCTGCCGCGGGCGGTTCCTGTGCCCAGGCGCTCAGTGCAGCCCTTGCGGAGCGGGGGGCTGGGCGTCTCCGCGGTTCCAAGGGGCCCCAAAGCCCGGCAAAGCTCGGTGAGTGCTGGGAGCGAAGGCTTGGGGCCTGAGGTGGGCGGAAGAGGGCTCTGAGGGCAGGGGTGTAGGTGTGAGTACAGTCTGGTGATTTTGCACCTGTAGAATGCCCAGACTCTAAGGCATTTTGCAAATTGAGACTAGGTTCTCAAAGGTTAGACTCTGAATCGGAAAGAATCTAATAGCAGTGCTATTCGATGTGTCCAAGGACAAGTAGCAGCTCCATCCCCTGCGACCTAGTTAGAAATGCAAATACATGGGCCCCACCCCACACCTGCTGAGCCTGAATCTCTGGGACGGGGCTCAGGATTGTGTGTGTTAACAAGCCCTCCTGGAGATTCTAATGCAGCTGAAGGGTTTTTCCTTTTTAAACATCTTTACTGGAGTATAATTGCTTTACAATGGTGTGTTAGTTTCTGCTTTATAACAAAGTGAATCAGCTATACGTGTACATATATCCCCATATCCCCTCCCTCTTGCGACTTCCTCCCACCCTCCCTATCCCACCCCTCTAGGTAGTCACAAAGCATCCAGCTGATCTCCTT
Organism: Aethalodelphis obliquidens; assembly: GCF_003676395.1. Lineage (NCBI taxonomy): Eukaryota > Metazoa > Chordata > Mammalia > Artiodactyla > Delphinidae > Aethalodelphis > Aethalodelphis obliquidens. The sequence continues at coordinate 11,062,722 of NW_020838000.1, forward strand.
GTGCTATGTGGCTGCTTCCCACTAGCTATCTATTTTACATTTGGTAGTGTGTATATGTCAATGCCACTCTCTCACTTCGTTCCAGCTTACCCTTCCCCCTCTCCGTGTCCTCAAGTCTATTCTCTATGTCTGCGTCTTTATTCTTGTCCTGTCCCTAGGTTCTTCAGAACGTTTTTTTTTTTTTTAAGATTCCATATATATGTGTTAGCATACAGTATTTGTTTTTCTCTTTCTGACTTACTTCACTCTGTATGACAGACCCTAGGTCCATCCACCTCACTACAAATAACTCAATTTCGCTTTCTTTTTATGGCTGAGTAATATTCCATTGTATATATGTGCCATATCTTCTTTATCCATTCATCTGTCGATGGACACTTAGGTTGCTTCCATGTCCTGGTTTTTGTAAATAGTGCAGCTGAACTTTGATAACCACTGACTTAGAGATCAATTGGGTCTAACACTTGGGCCCCTCACCCCATGCAAGAACTCCCAAATAAATAGCAATTGGTGCACAGTGAGTCATAAGATGTTAGATATTGGGGTAGATTCAGATACAGCATCATAAGAACTTCGAAACACTTATGGTTTGCGGGAATTTCTACTCTGTTTCAAACTGTGAGCTACCATCTCTGAAATTTCCTCAAAACATCATTCATCACTTTAACACACATTTCTGAGTTTCTACTATGTGTCAGTTTCCAAACAAGGTTCTTTCAAAACCAAGGAGGGAGTTATCAGGTCTTAAAATCTCCAAACTGGTGGAATATTTTTTCTTTAACCAGGATCTTTGTAATTTGATGTAGTGTTTCATATCTCATTTTTATTTTGTGTTTTTTGGCATTTAAGTCCTCCTTCTGAAGTTAATCTTTGTTATTGTTGTTAACCCAGAATGCCAGAATATTTTGGAAGAGATGTCTTTAGTTTGTGAGTTCTGAACAAAATCTTAAAAAAAAAATGATTCACGTTGGCAGGACATATTTTTTATCTTCTTTGATCTTCCTATTAGTTTGCGTAATACAAAGTAGAATTTTACAAGTAGAATAAATAGGGATCCTGAGATTTCTTATGAATCAAAGTGAGAGAGAAAATTTGTCACCTTCTCTGATGAACCCGATGCCAGAGCTAGCTACCTCATAGGAACTCTGAGAAGAAATCTGTTGTGTCCCCAGAAAGGGAAACCTGTAGAAACAAATATGGGTGCCATGTATACCCAAATTATGTGGTACCTCATTCTCCAAGGTTCTGAACAATCTGTACAGATGAGGCAGGTTCTTCTTCACTGCTGAGAACCTCACTCATGAAATATTCAATGATGAAGTTTCTGTGAATGGTTTGCTGTCAGTTGTGTTTTGTGTTATTCTTCTCCTTTGGTGGCTTAATTTAAATATTAAGTCTAAATCCACTACTGACTCATTCTGAGACTCTGGAACAAATGCTCTGTATATTTCTCAGTTTTCCACTCTTCAGTGGGTGGATGCAGGATGTTTGGTTTTGATGTGGCACTTGCCAGCATTATTCCAAAGTAATATATCACCCCAGAGTTCCCTACCTGGTGTATAGTTACAACTTGACTCTTTATTAATAATATGTTGAAGAAGAGAAAATGCTTAATGCAATGATTATATAATTAATTATGTATGCACATTTTAAGTTAAAACATCTAAAATGCTTTTTCACAGATTTCAAAGGCTAACTAAATTCTCTTTGAAAACAGCTTTGGAAATGTTGGTAAATTTGGAAGCCATTGCTAAGAATGTCATGAGCTTGTGAAAATAAAGTTTGCTCTTGTAAATGTTCCTCAGAATCATGCCTGCACATGCTTGTTCATAAGTACTCAAAAAGTATATACTCAGTATCCTTCTGTAAGGAAGTATAAGATTTACAACATATGTCTTGTTTTCATGTTATTTTATGTTGTGATTTTCCTCCTTCAAGTTCAAATCACCTTCCAAAAGGGAAGACTTTCTAATCCTGGAATATTTACCTAGAACCCTTTAGCTCTAATAGTGGAGGACAGAAATTCACTTGAGATGTGTACTTTTCATGGCATTGCAGTTTGCTTTGAGGATGCCCCTCTCTATCTCATAAGATCCTGATCCAGGTCCTCTCTGAGCAGGTGCAAAGGAGGAGGAGGTAGGCACTGAGCAAAACTGGGACCTAAGATACAAACAACATGCATGCCTACCTTATCAGGAAGAGCTAGCTGGTGATGCATGTGGCAGTTGCCAGCATTTTTGTCACTCCTGTCAATCCCCATTGCCTGATGGTACTGCCCTAGATTCCTCTGACTTGTTTGAATTCTGATTCTTCAAGCCACTCTTGGGGGCATACTGCAATTCAAGACTAGGTCTCTGAAAAGCCACTGTAAAATTCAACATTATTTGAAGGGCCAAGATTATACCTTGAGCCTTCTCCCTTAGTATAATTAACTAATTGTTATCTTGGATAATAAAGGACATGAAGAGACCAGAATAGTGAGAGGAGGGCCTTATAAACGTAGTGTAGGACAGTGGAGAGAATATCATCTTTGCAGTCAGAGAGACCTCAAGTTTTGGGGCAAGGTGTACCACCTCTCTGAGCCTCAGTTTCTTCATCAGTAGTATGGGCATAATTACAGTGCACAAAGACCTACTTTTCTGCTGGGTCATCCACATTCTGTGTATATTTCATTGGCTAACGTTTGTTCCAAAGGAGATTTGGAAACGTGTTTTTGTAGCTGAGCATGTTTCCCATCCATCGATATAGAGGTTCTGTTGATAAAGAAAGAGGGAATATTGGGTAATGAGTAGGCAACTAGAAATCTCTGCAACATGGATACAGGACAAGAATGGTTCTTTGGAGAAGAGCAAGTGACAGTGGTTGTGTTGGGTACGTGTGTGCATTGAGGAATAGAAAGTGAGAGAGAAAGTGTGATAATAACAATTTTCTAGGCAACTAGGTGGCTTGAGGATGTTCCAGTCAAGCAGACAGGCCCTGAAATAGAAACACTTTGGGCATGATATTGTAGTAGTAATGATATCTTGGTCTAGGTCTTGAAACAGTTTATTAAAATAATTATATTTAAATCTCACAGTAATCCCAAAGGTTTTTTTTTTAAAGTAAATGTGTTTATTACCACTTCATTAATGAGGAAATTGAGGCTTAGAATTATTAAACATTTGCCCAAGAGCACATGCCCAGTTAGTACAGAGCTACCACAGACCTTAGCTTTCCTGATACCCAGTTAATCTCCTTAATGGAGAAGGGACACGTTATAGAAGAAATTAGAGAATGAAGATGACTCTGCATACTTTATTTTAACCATTGCAATTAGGTAAGAAAAAAATTTGGAAAGAGGGAGATAACATAATCAAAATTTTCAAAGAGCATAATGATTTAAGAGCTCACCTACCTGGGAGCAAATCAACATTTCATCACTTACTAGCTGTGTGAACTTTGGTAAGGTACTTAACATCACTATCTTCTTCTGTCTTATGGGCAAGTGGTAGTACTGACCTCACAGACATGTTGTAAAGATAAAGACAAAGAACAGTGGACTGACACATAATAAGAAATATGTAAATGTTTGCTATTCAAGGTCGACCATAGCTAAGAGAAACAATTAAAAATTAATTGAGTTAATTGAGATTGCTGACTACAAAATAAATCCAGAAAAAAATCAGTAGCTTCTCTATAAAGTAGTAACAAACAGCTAAAATATAATGAGAGGAAAATATGTGTTCTCAATAGCAATAAACTACAAAATAGCTGAGAACCATAAATGTGAAATGTGTAGGACCAACTTCTGTTGGATCCTAACTTTACTCCCCTTGGGTTGTGCCCCAACTCACCACCCACCCCAAACACACATTCAAAGGCTGCACAGAAAGCCGAAAACACCCAGTGTGGGTCTTATGCAAAGATACTTTCAATAAAGAAGGAAGCATTTGTTATATGCAAAACAAAGGTTAAGAATTATTCTAGGAATGGACTTTCCTGGTGGTGCAATTACTCAGCCATAAAAAGAAACAAAATTGAGCTATTTGTAATGAGGTGGATAGACCTAGAGTCTGTCATACAGAGTGAAGTAAGTCAGAAAGAAAAAGACAAATACCGTATGCTAACACATATATATGGAATTTAAGAAGAAAAAAAAAATGTCATGAAGAACCTAGGGGTAAGACAGGAATAAAGACACAGACCTACTGGAGAACGGACTTGAGGGTATGGGGAGGGGGAAGGGTGAGCTGCGACAGGGCGAGAGAGAGTCATGGACATATACACACTAACAAACGTAAGGTAGATAAATAGCTAGTGGGAAGCAGCCGCATGGCACAGGGATATGGGCTTGGTGCTTTGTGACCACCTGGAGGGGTGGGATAAGGAGGGTGGGAGGGAGGGAGACACAAGAGGGAAGAGATATGGGAACATATGTATATGTATAACTGATTCACTTTGTTATGGGGCAGAAACTAACACACCATTGTAAAGCAATTATATCTCAATAAAGATGTTAAAAAAAAAAAAAAAGAATCAAACTGCCAATGCAGGGGACACGGGTTCGAGCCCTAGTCCAGGAAGATCCCACATGCCACAAAGCAACTAAGCCCATGTGCCACAACTACTGAACCTGCACTCAAGTTCCCACAAGCCACTACTACTGAGCCCCTGTGACACAACTACTGAAACCTGTGTGCCTAGAACCCATGCTCCACAACAAGAGAAGTCACTGCAATGAGAAACTGGCACACTGCCAGGAAGAGTAACCCCTGCTGCCACAACTAGAGAAAGCCTGTGTGCAGCAACGAAGGCCCAATGCAGCCAAAAATTTAAAAATATAAATAAATAAATTTTAAAAAAGAATTATTCCAGGAAACAGAAGAAAATTACTCCAAACTCTAAGGCATTAGAGAAAACAGGTTTTGTAAGAAAAAGGCTCAAAGAAATGCAAGAGATAATGAAAGGCAAAGCCAAGAAAAGCACAAAAGGAAAATAAAACCATTACAAAACCCAAACCCAAGTTAGAAACAGCTAAATATAAGTTGACCCTGTGGAAAATTGAGTTTTGACTTAGAAGACAGTTTTGGGAAAAATTTCACAGATTGCAGAGGATAAGGACAGAGGGAGAAAACAGGTTAAAGAGCGTAATAGTGATGGAAAACAAATAACAGAGAAACAGTATAGGACTATGTGGACTTTCCAGGAAAAAAAAGATTGAGAGAGAGAGAGAGAGAGAGAGAGAGAACAAAAGGAGGTGAAAATAAATATAAAATATATTGCATTTCTTTGATCCCAAACTATCATTAATTTCAAGATGCACCATTGATTTAAAAACAGTTTTCATGAGAATAAAAGGAAACAATAAATTATTAAATGAACATGTTACTTACAAGTTATTTCTCAGTTTGAGAAAGACTAAGTGTGAAAAAAATCTTTTAACTCAAGAAATGAGTAATTAGATTAAAACTTTCCCAAAGTAAAAGAATATCTGAATTGGCAGATCAAAAGTCCCATTATGTTCCAGAAAAATGAAAAACAAATAAAGATTAGCATGGTGTTATTGAGGATAATGGATAATCTATCCAGGCAGAAAAATTAAAAATAAATTAGTCTAGCCATGTGAATTATCTCAGTAACATCAGATTCTGGAAGACAATACTCAGTGACAAAGAGCTAAGAGGGAAAATGAAATGGATGAGACCCAAGAATCTATAGCCACATTCTATATATGGCTTGTGTTCTATCTCTGTTAGATAGTACTGATTTAGATTGCTCTATATGGCAAGTTGTAAAGGTATCAGAAATACATTCTAAGTGTTGCCAGACTTCAGTATATATAACAATCCTTTGCTACTTAAACTGTTTTCAGAGGACTAGCATTCTTTAGGGGCTTGTTAAAAATGCCGAATCTCAGAATCCACTCCAGAGCTAATGAATCAGAGCCTGTGTTTAAAAAAGATGCCTAACACATGTATACAATGGAATATTAGTCATAAAAAGAAACAAAATTGAGTTACATGTAGTGAAGTGGATGGACCTAGAGTTTGTCATACAGAGTGAAGTAAAAGTCATAAAGAGAAAAACAAATACCATATGCTAACACATATATATGGAATCTAAGAAAAAAAAAAGGTTCTGAAGAACCTAGAGACAGGACAGTAATAAAGAATCAGACATAGAGAATGGACTTGAGGACATGGGAAGTGGGAAGGGTAAGCTGGGACGAAGTGAGAGAGTGGCATGGACATATATACACTACCAAATGTAAAATAGATAGCTAGTGGGAAGCAGCTGCATAGCACAGGAACATCAGCTCAGTGCTTTGTGACCACCTAGAGGGGTAGGATAGGGAGGGTGGGAGGGAGACGCAAGAGGGAGGAGATATGGGGATATATGTATAGCTGATTCACTTTGTTATAAAGCAGAAACTAACACACCATTGTAAAGCAATTATACTCCAATAAAGATGTTAAAAAATAAAATGAAACAAAATAAAATAAAATAAATGGAATACAAAAAAATAATTAATTAAAAAGATGCCCAATATCCAGATAAAACTATAAATCAAAAAGCTACATGCAGCCCTATATTCATAGCATCACTATTCACAATAGCCAAAACATGGAAACAACCTAAATGTCCATCGACAGATGAGTGGATAAAGAAGATGTGGTATATATACACAATGGAATACTACTCAGCCATAAAAAAGAATCAAATAATGCCATTTGCAGCAACATGGATGGGCCTAGAGAATATCATACTAAGTGAAGTAAGTCAGACAAAGACAAATACCGAATGATATCATTTACATGTGGAATCTAAAATATGACAAAAATGAACCTATGTATGAAACAGAAATAGACTCACAGACATAGAGAACATACTTGTGGTTTCCAAGGCAGGGGGAGGGATGGAGTGGGAATTTGGGATTAGCAGATGCACACTATTTTATACGATCCATTTTATACAATGGATAAAAAACAAAGTCCTACTGTATAGCACAGGGAATTATATTCAATATCCCATGATAAAGCATAATGGAAATGAATGCAAAAAAGAATGAATATAAATGTGTAACTGAATCACTTTGCTGTACGGCAGAACTTAACACAACATTGTTAATCAACTATATTTCAATAAAAGAAATTTAAAAAAAAAGATGTCCAGGTAATTTTTGTGCATATTAAAACTTGAGAAACACTGTCTTTTTTTTTTTCTTTTTTGCGGTACACGGGCCTCTCACTGTTGTGGCCTCTTCCGTTGCGGAGCACAGGCTCCGGACACGCAGGCTTAGCAGCCATGGCTCACGGGCCCAGCTGCTCTGCGGCATGTGGGATCTTCCTGGACCGGGGCATGAACCTGTGTCCCCTGCATCAGCAGGCGGACTCTCAACCACTGCGCCACCAGGGAAGCCCCCCGGGAAACACTGTCTTAATTAACCACTTCTTAAAAGTCACCCAGCCCAGCACTTCCTAAGTGATGTGTTGCAAGGACTGTGGATTGTGCTGAGATACTGCTCTCCTTAGCCTGGGGTGGTGGGGTAGAAGGCCTTGGCCCTAAAGAACATTGTCATTTTCTGTGTATACTATGATGTATAATTTTGCTGTCCAATTAGGTAACCACTCACCGTATGTGGTCATTGAGCACATGAAGCGTGATGAGTCTGAGCTGAGATGTGCTATACGCATAAAATATACACCAGACTTTGAGGGCTTAGTATGAAAAAAGAATGCAAAATGTCTCATTAATAATTTTATATTGATAACACACTGAGATTATAATATTTTGGATATGTCAGGTTAAGTAAAATATATTATATAATTCCTTTCACCTATTTCTTTGCCAATGTGGCTACTAAATTTTTTTAAATTACTTATGTGGCTTGCATCCTATTTCTACTGGATGGTGCTGATCTGGTCAAAAAGAAGAACCAAAATAAAGAACCCAAGCATGTATGTGGACTTATAGAGTGCATTAATTCTATTTAAACCTGGAAATAAATTTGAAATAATGATGGCACTGGGATCACAAAGTAAGAATTAATATCCTTGTGAGAAAAGCAGCAGTATAAAAAAACCTACAATTTAAAAGATATTTCCTGGTAATAGATTGGGAGACTTCCTTTGTCCTTACAAAATGGAGCAAAAGAATAAAGAAGAGGAAGGGAATGTAAGCAGACTAATTTATTTTAACATCTTTACTAGAGTATAATTGCTTTACGATGATGTATTAGTTTTTGCTGTATAACAAACTTAATCAGCTATATGTATACATATATCCCCATATTCCCTCCCTCTTGCTTCTCCCCCCCACCCTCCCTATCCCAACCCTCTAGGTGGTCACAAAGCACCAAGCTGATGTCCCTGTGCTATGTGGCTGCTTCCCACTAGCTACCTATTTTACATTTGGTAGTGTATATATGTCCATGCTACTCTCTAACTTTGTCCCAGCTTACCTTTCCTCCTCCCCGTGTCCTCAAGTCCATTTTCTACATCTGCATCTTTATTCCTGTCTCCCCTAGGTTCTTCAGAACCTTTTTTAGATTCTATATATATATGTGTTAGCATACGGTATTTGTTTTTCTCTTTCTGGCTTACTTCACTCTGTATGACAGACTGTAGCTCCATCCACCACACTACAAATAACTCAATTTCATTTCCTTTATGGCTGAGTAATATTCCATTGTATATATGTGCCACATCTTCTTTATCAATTCATCTGTTGATGGACATGTAGGTTGCTTCCATGTCCTGGCTATTGTAAATAGTGCTGCAATGAACATTGTGATACATGACTCTTTTTGGATTATGGTTTTCTCAGGGTATATGCCCAGTAGTGGGATTGCTGGGTTGTATGCTAGTTCTATTTTCAGTTTTTTAAGGAACCTCCATACTGTTCTCCATAGTGGCTGTATCACACACCCTCACCAGCTTTATTGTTTGTAGAATTTTTTTGATGATGGCCATTCTGACCAGTGCGAGGTGATCATTGTAATTTTGATTTACATTTCTCTAATGATTAGTGATGTTGAGCATCCTTTCATGTGTTTGTTGGCAGTCTGTGTATCTTCTTTGGAGAAATGTCTATTTAGGTCTTCTGCCCATTTTTGGATTGGCTTGTTTGTATTTTTAATATTGAGCTGCATGAACTCCTTGTAAATTTTGCAGATTAACCCTTTGTCAGTTGCTACATTTGCAAATATTTTCTCCCATTCTGAGGGTTGTTTTTTCTTCTTGTTTACAGTTTCCTTTGCTTTGAAAAAGCTTTTAAGTTTCATTAGGTCCCATTAGTTTCTTTTTGTTTTTATTTCCATTTCTCTAGGAGGTGGGTCAAAAAGAATCCTGCTGTGATTTATATCATAGAGTGTTCTGCCTATATTTCCCTCTAAGAGTTTTATAGTGTTTGGCCTTACATTTAAGTCTTTAATCTATCTTGAGTTTATTTTTGTGTATGGTGTTAGGGAGTGTTCTAATTTCATTTTTTTACATGTAGCTGTCCAGTTTTCTCAGCACCACTTATTGAAGAGGTTGTCTTTTCTCCATTGTATATTCTTGCGTCCTTTATCAAAACTAAGCTGACCATGTGTGCATGGTTTTATCTCTGGGCTTTCTATCCTGTTCCATTGATCTATATTTCTGGTTTTGTGCCAGTACCATACTGTCTTGATTACTGTAGATTTGTAGTATAGTCTGAAGTCAGGGAGCCTGATTCCTCCAGCTCCGTTTTTCTTTCTCAAGACTGCTTTGGCTTTCGGGGTCTTTTGTGTTTCCATACAAATTGTGAAATTTTTTGTTCTAGTTCTGTGAAAATTGCCAGTGGTAGTTTGATACGGATTGCATTGAATCTGTAGATTGCTTTGGGTACTATAATCATTTTCACAATGTTGATTCTTCCAATCCAAGAACATGGTATATCTCTCCATCTGTTTGTATCACCTTTAATTTCTTGCATCAGTGTCTTATATTTTTCTGCATACAGGTCTTTTTCTCCTTAGGTAGGTTTATTCCTAGGTATTTTATTCTTTTTTTTTACAATGCTAAATGGGAGTGTTTCATTAATTTCTCTTTCAGATTTTTTATCATTAGTGTATACGAATGTAAGAGATTTCTGTGTATTAATTTTGTATCCTGCTACTTTACCAAATTCGTTGATTAGCTCTAGTATTTTTCTGGTAGAGTCCTTAGGATTCTCTATGTATAGTATCATGTCATCTGCAAACAGTGACAGTTTTACTTCTTTTCCACTTTAGATTCCTTTTATTTCTTTTTCTTCTCTGCTGTAGCTAAAACTTCCAAAACTATGTTGAATAATAGTGATGAGAGTGGGCAACCTTGTCTTGTTCCTGATCTTAGTGGAAATGGTTTCAGTTTTTCACCATTGAGAATGATGTTGTCTGTGGGTTTGTCATATATGGCCTTTATTATTTTGAGGTAAGTTCCCTCTATACCTACTTTCTGGAGGGCTTTTGTCATAAACTGTTGTTGAATTTTGTCTAAAGCTTTTTCTGCATCTATTGAGATGATCATATAGTTTTTATCCTTCAAATTGTTAATATGGTGTATCACATTGATTGACTAGTGTATATTGAAGAATCCTTGCATTCCTGAGATGAACCCCACTTGATTGTGGTGTATAATCCCTTTAATGTGCTGTTGGATTCTGTTTGCTAGCATTTTGTTGAGGATTTTTGCATCTCTGTTCATCAGTGATATTGGCCTGTAGTTTTCTTTTTTTGTGACATCTTTGTCTGGTTTTGGTATCAGGGTGATTGTGGCCTCATAGAATTAGTTTGGGAGTGTTCCTCCCTCAAGCAGACTAATTTTAAAAATCTTTTGTTGTTGGGTATCATAAATATTGTTTCATTTCTGAGGTTGATGAATTTAGAAATGTAAGTTAAAACATTTTCTTTACCAGTAATTTTACTTAGTTTGCTCTAAGTAAAAATCTGATACATTTTCTTCCAAATTAGTGATTAATATAGGAAAAGTAGAAAAAATGAAAACAGATGATAAGGAAAAACGTTAAAAGAAACAGTAAGGAAAAGTACAGGATATTATATAAAATAGAGTTGACAGAAGTAAGCCCAAGCGTATATTTTATAATATAAAATGAAGAGTTAAAATTCCCCTCTTAAAAGCAAAAACGATTCCCTGATCAGATCAAAACGCTGAATCCAGCCAAATTCTCTTTAACAGAGAAATATCTAAAATAAAGAGATTTGATAATTGACATTAATGATATGCTACCCATGGGAAAACAGGGATTATAATGTTATATAAGATAATATTGAGAGCAATAAAAATACACTATGTCAGGCCTGGTTCATGCTTTTTTTTTTTAAACCTCCTTCCTTTCCTTCTCCTCCCTTTTTTAAATCTCTTTTTTAAAAACTAATATTTTTTGAGTGTTAACTGTTGACAAGAACCAGTAAAGTCTGGGGATACAACAGTGACCCAAAGCAGATGTCTATCTCTGATGGAGCTTCTGATCTAGCCGTGGCACAAAATGTTTTCAAAAGTCACATAATAATGATAAACAAATGATGAATATAGCCCACGATAACAATAGAAGTGTCACAAACCTTAGGAAATAATTAGCATGTTACAGAAATATATAAAGCTAAAATGTAGGAAATAAAAGTGAACTGATGAAAATATAGTGTAGGGGAAATGTTGGTGCCCTTATTTTAGTCCTTGAGAAATTAGATAGGCAAAAATAAGTAAGGATGACCTGATAGATTAATAATAAATTCTATATTATCAGGAAGAATATGTTTTCTTTTCAAGCATCCATTAATCATTTTTAAAAAGTGAGCTTATAGTTGGTGACAAGGGAAACCTCAGTAGATTCCAAAAAAATAAAGAAATATCGCATAACACAATCTCTGAATACAAAGCATTTAAACCAAAAGTAAATACTCAAAGTAGGAGCTACACCCACACTGAAAAATAAAAAAATATCAATGGAACAAAACAAAATTTTAAATCTCTACCCACTTGAAGAACTTAAAACCATAATTGAAGAATATCTGGCCTATAATAATGAAGAAAATGCTCCCTTATTAAGCCCATGTTGTAGAGCTATAGCTATACTCAGGAAAATGCATTGCCTCGAAAAACTTTCATTCCTAAAAAAAGAAATAATAGAAATAAATGGATTAATTATTCAATTCAAAAAGTTAGGGGTAGGGCTTCCCTGGTGGCGCAGTGGTTGAGAGTCCGCCTGCCGATGCAGGGGACGCGGGTTCGTGCCCCGGTCCGGGAGGATCCCACATGCCGCGGAGCGGCTGGGCCCGTGAGCCACGGCCGCTGAGCCTGCGCGTCCGGAGCCTGTGCTCCGCGATGGGAGAGGCCACAACAGTGAGAGGTCCGCGTACCACAAAAAAAAAAAAAAGTTAGGGGTAAACACAAATTGAACTCAAGTAACAATAGAAACAGAAAATTGAGAATTAAGGCAAAGAAAAAAATAGGATTGATTAATACACACAAAAAGGTCTTTTGTGGAAAATTTTGCAATAAAAATGATAACCTACTAATTGCCGTAATCCAGAAACAAAGAAAGAAAGAAAACAAATGCACATTAGGAATGAGAAAATTAGAGATAACCCTAGAGGGTAGAGAAAATAATGTATCTGATTTTATCATAAACAATTTGAAACCAGGATGAAATGGAAACCTGTAGAAGAAACCAGGAATAATAACTCAACTAAAAAGCAGTAGAAAGCCTACGTGACTTCTAACACTGGAAGGAATTAAGATGGCTGAAAGATAGCACTCAAATCCTGTCAAAACTTGCAGTGATAGATAATCCCTCTAACATTTAAAATGTTTAGAAACAAAGAGAAAGAAGAAAAGCTTCCACGTCATTCTTATAAATCCAGCAGAACTGATACAAAACCAAAGAGAGTTCACAAAAAGTAAAAGACACAGGTGTTCCTCACTTCTGAACAATGATTCAAAATTTCTGAATCAAATAATAGCAAGTAAAATCCAATAGTACATAAAAGAGGATATAGGATGACTAAGTGGGGTTTGTTCAATAATAGTTAAATATTAAGAACCCTAATAAATTACTCACTAACATTTTGTTAAAGTTCAACATATTATTAGATTATAAAAGAAAAAGCATACATGGTAATTACAGTAGATGCTGAAAAGGTAATTGGTAATATTTAGTAGCTATTCTTGATTTTCTTAAATTTTATGTTAAAATAAGATGGGATATTTTCTTAACATGTTTAGAAATGTATGTTACATATCAAATGCCAGCGTATCCTATTTAATGGTGAAATACTTGAAATATTACCATTAAATTAAGAACATTATCAATATCATTATTTAACATTGTTGTCAAAGTTCTGGTCAATATAATATAAGATATGGACATTTAGGAAGGAGGAGACGAAATAATCATTATTTCCATTTGAAATCAGAATATACTAGAAAAGTCAAAATAAATCAACAAGAGAGTTCAGTAAAGTGGCCAGTACAAATAATCATTTAGTAAAGTGAGTAGAAGAAAAGATTCCATTTACAATAACAACAAAAAGTATAAAGCATCCAGGACTGTGTATATTCATAAATGTTAAGAGTATATCCAGATAAGTATAAGACAAACATTTATGAGGGGAAATGGCTCTTAAGAATCCTAGGTATACAGTTCATAGGGGAAATATAATTTCACTAGTATTATAATTATAGGAATATATTATAATTATAGGAATGCAGAGAGCCATGTGGTAATATGAATTTCCCCCCTCCAATCAGGATTCCAAAACTTTAAAAGTGTGTGATAAAAATGTGAGGAAATAGGGACTCCCTTATGTTCCTGGGGAAAATATAATTTGGTATCACCTTTTTTGTTGCAGTTGTTTAATATTGACCATAATTTTAAATATACATTCCCTTTGACACAGAATTTCCACTCCTAGTAAGTGATCCTATAAAAATACTCCTCCCAGGTGCTATGAGGTTTATTGCAACATTGTTCAGGATAATGAAAAAAATTGGAAACAATTTAACTATCTATCTATAGAGAATTGGCTAAATGAATTAGGATACATTGGTATAGTGGAGTACTATACAACTGTTAAGAAGGATGAGGTAGATACAAGAGCACTGTTAACAATATCTAACAATAATCAATCATTGACCAATCAGAATGGATAATTGGTTTCAAAAAGTAAGACCATACTTGTCAGTGACAATTATTATTTTTTTTTTAAGAATCTTATTTATTTATTTATTTTTGGTTGCATTGGGTCTTTTTTGCTATGCACAGGCTTTCTCTAGTTGTGGCGAGTGGGGTGTACTGTTCGTTGTGGTGCACATGCTTCTCATTGCAGTGGCTCCTCTTGTTGCAGAGCATGGACTCTAGGCACATGGGCTTCAGTAGTTGTGGCACTTGGGCTTAGTTGCTCCACAGCATGTGGGATCTTCCCAGACCAGGGATCGAACCGGTGTCCCCTGCATTGACAGGTGATTCTTAACCACTGTACCACCAGGGAAGTCCCAGTGACAATTATTAAGGACTTTCAAACAATTAAATAAAAAAGAAAATAGATTAACAGCTAATATGAATATTAATAAAGTGTGAATGAGGTAGATACATTTAGGAAGAATAATTGAGCCAACAATTGTTTTTAAAATTTAAAAACTCATACCAGGTAGAATAATAGAGATTAAATCATAATACTAAACTTGTCTAATTATTTAGTGCAGAGCTGGCAACCTGCTGTCAAACGAAGTTTTATTGAAATGCAGCCACACAGGGCCGACTTATCCACTCGGTACAGATGGCACAGTGAACAGGGCCCACAGAAGCCCGTGAAATGCCTTAATTTCTTTAAAAAGTCAGAAGGAAAAACACCAAATTTTCAGGGTCAAAATATTTAATTTTTTTCTCACATCAGAAAAGAAAAATGCAATGTTAGGACCCACAAAAGTCTATTAAATTTTGCCTAAAACAAAAAATAATTCAAGTATCTAAAGTTATTTAAAGATAAGTTTTCATTTATTTTTTATGATGGGTGGGCCCATAAGGCAGAAGTTGGTAGGCCCCACAGAAATTCTAATGCAGTTCTGCAACCATGCTTGTGTGTTTGCATGTTGTCTGCAGCTGCTTTTGCAGGGGCAGAATTGAGCATTTGTTCTGGACACAAAGCCCTTAATACTTACTACCTGGTTCTTTGCAGGAAAAATTTGCTGATGCTTGGCTTAGTGTATTAGCACTCATGATGTTAAACAAAATTATCTTTATGAACTGGATTTTACTTTTAATTCCACCCGACCATGAAATTTTTAAAAAAGATTCTATTTTTGAATTCTTCTTATTAAAGGGAGAATGTCAACTATGTCCATTAAAAATTTTAAGAGGAGTATGACCAAATAACTGATATTTACATTAAATTATCTTCATGCCAGACATCACAAAAAAATAAAGAGAATGAGGACAAAAAGAAAGTTTTAAGGGAAAAAGAATCTCCAAATAGTATGCTCTTCTTCAGACATCAGTTTCAAACAAACATCTGCCTAGTGTGGCATGAATGTAACACAGGAATAATTCAGCAGATGACAGTGTTAAGCATATTTTTCCTGAACTCTAATGCCAACTGTTTATAATTCAGCTACTAAAGTTTTAAGAAAACAATAATAGTTTACAAATTTGGCATACAATTTCAGATTTATTCTTGGATCTCTCAAATTTGTTCTATGATGGGTCTATTTTGCTTAGGCCAAAATAACTTAATTTTAAGATTCAGACTCTTGGCATTCAGCTATCACAGATTATGACTCATTTATGCATAAGAAGCCTTCTGGAAGACTATTTATTTCCAAACTGGTATGAGTTTTGTCTCTAGGGATGGGAATGTGTATCATGTGGTTTACCAACATGGAGGAGCGGTTGAAGTGGTCCACGCGGCTAGGAAGGAGTAGATTTTTACCGACATTGATTAGAATTGCCAGCTCATTGGGATAATAAGAAGCAGGTCAGCTTGGTTTTATTAATGTTTTTAAAGTCTCTGTGCACCCCTTTATGCCTACCTCCAGGCCAGATGACTCCCACTACCTTACCCTTGGTACATCATGCTTATGATCACATAATTTATCATCCAAACTGGGCACATCAACTGTATTGAGATATAATTCATATATAATATAATGCATCCATTTTAAGTGTATTATTAGAATCATTTTGGCAAATATATACTTCCAGGTAACCATAATCGATACACAGAGTATTTCCATCGTTCTTGAAAGATCCCTAATGCTCAAACCAGGGTGTTTATTTAGGTTCACAGCAAAATTGAGCAGGAAGTACAGAGAGTTTCCATATGCCCCCAGGCCCCATACATACACACACATATCTTCCCCCCACCAAAGTGATACATTGGTTACAAATGATGAACCTACACTGACACATTTTCATCACCCAAAACGTCCATAATTTAAATTAGGGTTCACTCTTGGTGTTGTATATTCTATGGGTTTTGGCAAATGATAATGACATGTATCCACCATTATGTTATCATACAGAATAGTTTCACTGCCCTAAAAAATCCTCTGTGCTCCACCTGTTCATTCCTTTCTCCTCACAAGCCCTGACAACCACTGGTCTCTTTACTATTTCCACGTTTCCTTTGCCAGAATATTATATAATTCGAATCATACAGAATGTAACCTTTTCAAATTGGCTCCTTTCACTTACTTATATTCATTTAAGATTCCTCTAAGTCTTTTCATGGCTTGTTAGTTCATTTCTTTTTTAGCACTGACTAATATTCCATGGTCTGTTTTACCAAAATTTATTTATACCAAAATTTATTTATCCATCCATCTATTGAAGGACATCTTGGTTGCTGCCAAGTTTTGGCAATTATGAATAAATCTACCATAAACTTATCCCTGTGCAGATTTTTGTGTGACTATAAGTTTTCAACTCACTTGGTTAAATACTAAGGAGTGTGATTGCTGGATTGTGTGGTAAGAAAATGTTTAGTTTTGTAAGAAACCAACAAAGTGTCTTCCAAAAGGGCTATGCTGTTTTGCATTTCCATCAGCAATGAATGAGTGTTCCTGTTGCTCCATATCCTTGCCAGCATTTTGGTTGTCAGTGTTTTGTATTTTTGCCATTCTAATAGATGTGTGGTGTTATCTAATTGTTTTAATTTGCAATTTCTTAATGACATACGATGTGGAGCATCTTTTCATATGCTTATTTGACATCTAGTGTATCTTCTTTGGTGAGGTGTCTGTTCAGACCTTTGCCCATTTTTTAATTGGGTTGTTCTTTTTCTTACCGTTGAGTTTTAAGAGTTCTTTGTATATTTTGGATAACAGTCCTTTGTCAGTTATGTGTTCTGCAAGTGTTTTTTCTCAGTCTGTGACTTGTCTTCTCATTCTCCTGACAGTGTCTTATGCAGAGCAGGAGTTTTTTAATTTTAATGAAGCCCAGCTTATGCATTATTTCTTTCATGGATCTTGCCTTTGATGTGGTGTCTAAAAAGTCATTATCAAACCTGAGGTCATACAGATTTTCTCCTATGTTATCTTCTAGGTGTTTCATAGTTTTACATTTTACATTTAGGTTTATGGTCCACCTTGACTTAATGTTGTGGAGGGTATAATGTCTGGGTCTAGATTTGTTTTCTTGCATGTGGATGTCTAGTTGTTCCAGCACGATTTGCTGAAAAAATGATCATTTCTCCATTGTATTGTCCTTGCTCCTTTGTCAAAGATCATTGACTATATTTGTGTGAGTCTATTTCTGGGCCCTCTATTCTGATCCATTCTTTTAACAATACTACACTGCCTTGCTTATTGTAGCTTTATAAAAATCTTGAAGTCAGGAGTGTCAGGCCTCTGAGTTTGTTCCTTTTCTTCAATATCGTGTAAGTCATTCTGGGTCTTTTGCCTCTCTGTATATATTTTAGAATCAGTTTGTCAATATCCGCAAAGTAACTTGCTGGGATTTTGATCGGGGTTGCATTGAATCTATAGATCAAGTTGGGAAAAACTGATATCTTGACAATCTTAAGTCTTCCTATCCATAAACATGTAATACCTCTCCATTTATTTAATTCTTCATTTAATTCATTCCTCAGAGGTTTATAGTTTTCCTCATATAGATCTTGTACATATTTTTTTAAATTTATACGTAAGTATTTAAGTTTTGGAGGTGCTAATATAAATGGTATTGTGTTTATAATTTCAAATTCCAGTTATTCATTGCTGGAATATAGGAAAGTAATTGGATTTTGTGTATTAACTTTTTATACTGCTGCCATAGTTCTAGGAGTTTTTTGTGGAATCTTTAGGATTTTCTACATAAATAACCACATCACCTGCAAACAAAGACAGTTATGTTTCTTCCTTCCCAATCTGTATGCCCATGTTAAGGAATTTCCCTCTATTCATAGTTTGCTGAGAAGTTTTGTTTGTTTGTTTTGTTTTGTTTTAGTCATGAATAAGGTATTACATTGTCAGATGATTTTTCTGCCTCTATTGATATGATCATGTAACTTTTCTTCTTTATCCTGTTGATGTGATGAATTATATAAATGATTTTTGAATGTCGAACCAGCCTTGCATTCCTGGAATAAATCCCACTTTGTCATGGTGTATAATTCTTTTTATACATTGTTGGCTTTGACTTGCTAACATTTTTTTGAAGATTTTTGCATCTATATTCATAAAAGATACTGGTTTGTAGTTTTGTTTTGTTGTTGTTGTTGTGTTTTGTAATGTCTCTATCTGGCTTTGGTATTAGGGTAATTCTGGCTTCATAGAATGATTTAGGAAATATTCTTTCTGCTTCTATCTTCTGGAAGAAATTGTAAAGAATTGATATAAGTGTTTGGTGGAATTTACCAGTGAAGCTGTCTGGGCCCGGTTCATTCTGTTTTGGAAGGTTATTAATTGTTGATTCAATTTCTTTAATAGATATAGACATATTCTGATTGTCTGTTTCTTCTTGTGTGTTTTGGCAGATTGTGTCTTTCAAAAATTGATCCGTTTCATCTAGGTTATAAATTTGTGAACATAGAGTTGTTCATGCTCTTCCTTGCAATCATGGAATTTAATGTCCTTTCAATGTCTATGTCATCTAAGTGATGTCCCCTCTTTAACTTCTGATATTAGTAATTTGTGTCCTTTTTTCTTAGTTAGCCTGGCTAGAGGCTTATAGATTTTTTTGATCTTTTCAAAGAATCAGGTTTCAGTTTTGTTGAGTTTTTTTTCCTCTCTTGATTTCCTGTTTTCAATGTCATTGATTTCTGTTGCATCAAAAAATTTTTTTTCTTTTCTTCTCCTTAATTTAGATTTAATTATCTCTTCTTTTTAAAACTTTTCTTAAGGTGGATGTTTTATATGATGCTTATATGATTGATTTTAGATCTCTCTTCTTTTCTGACATATGCATTCAGTGCTTTGGATTTCCCTTTAAGATACTACTTTTGCTGCATCCCACAAATTCTGATAAGTTGTTTTTCCATTTTTATTTAGTTCAAAATATTTTTGAATTTTTAAAAAATTTCTTCTTTGTCCCATGTGTTATTTAAAAGTGTGTTGTTTAATCTCCAAGTATTTTGGGATTTTCTAACTATCATTCTTGATTTCTAGTTTAATTCCATTGTGGCCTAAGAACAAACATTGTACAAGCTGTATTTCTTTAAATTTGTTAAAGTGTGTTTTATGGCCCAGAATGTGGTCTACCTCAGTGAATGTTCCATGTGAGCTTGAGAAGAATGTGTATTTTGCAATTGTTGAATGAAATATTTTATAGATGTCAATTATCCAGCTGACTGATGGTGATATTGAGTTCAACCATTTCCTTACTGATTTTCTGTCTGCTAGATGTGCCCAATTCTGAGAGAGGGATGTTGAAGTTTCCTACTAAAATAGTGGATTCATCTATTTATCCTTACAGTTCTTTTGGTTTTCACCTCACTTATTTTGGTGCCTTTTTGTTAGGTGCATATACTTTAAGGATTGCTATGCCTTCTTGGAGAATTGACCCCTTTATCATTATGTAACATCTCTCTTTATCACTGATAATCTTCCTTGCCCAGAAGTCAGCTCTTCGAAATTAACATAGCTACCAAAGCTTTCTTTTATTAGCATGGTTATATCTTTTAGCATGGTATATCTTTTTCCATCATTTTCATTTAATCTATATGTGTCTTTATATTTAAAGTGGGCTTCAACTACATATAATAGGGTCTTTGTTGATACATTCTAATAATCTCTGTCTTTTAATGGAAGTAATTAGACCAGTGGCATTTAAAGTGATTATTGATATAATTGGGTTACTATACCTACCTATATTTGTTAATTTTCTATTGTTGCTCTTGTTCTTTGTGTGTATTTGTGTCTTCTACTTTTCTGCCTTTTGATGTTTTAATTAATTGAGAATTTTATATGATTCCATTTTTTTCTCCTTTCTTAGTGTATCAATTATCCTTTTTTCAAAACTCTTTTATTGGTTGTCCTAAAATTTGCCATGTGTGTTTACAACTAATTCAAGTCCTCTTTCAAATGACACTATATCATTTCATGGGAATTGCAAGTACCTTATAATAACCAAGTATCCCTAACTCCTCCGTCCTGTCCCTTGTATCATTGTGTCATTCACTTCAAATATATACAAGTTATCATAATCAAATACACTGTTGTAGTTACTAATTTGAACAAGCTCTTGTCTGTTAGATTAATTAAAGAATAAGAAAAATAAGTTCTTATTTTAACTTCACTTGTTCCGTCTCCATTGCTCTTGTATTAATTGTATTTTCTTATGTTCTGTATTCCTTTCTTATTTTTTTCTATCAGGCAATATTTACATTTTTATTTTCTCTTCCTGCTGTCTATAAACATAATTCCACGTAGCTTCAATATAGTTTGCCATTCTTCTCTTTTCATACTAAATTTAAATTCTATGATTCATAGTTATACTTTTTTTAACATATTTATTGGGGTATAATTGCTTTACAATGGTGTGTTAATTTCTGCTTTATAACAAAGTGAATCAGTTATACATATACATATGTTCCCATATCTCTTCCCTCTTGCATCTCCCTCCCTCCCACACTCCATATCCCACCCCTCAAGGCAGTCACAAAGCACCGAGCCCTTATCCCTGTGCCATGCGGCTGCTTCCCAATAGCTATCTACCTTATGTTTGGTAGTGTGTATATGTCCATGCCTCTCTCTCGCCCTGTCACAGCTCACCCTTCCCCCTCCCCATATCCTCAAGTTCGTTCTCCAGTAGGTCTGTGTCTTTATTCCTGTCTTACCCCTAGGTTCTTCATGAAATTTTTTTTTCTTAAATTCCATATATATGTGTTAGCATACGGTATTTGTCTTTTTCTTTCTGTCCTACTTCACTCTGTATGACAGACTCTAGGTCTATCCACCTCATTACAAATAGCTCAATTTCGTTTCTTTTTATGGCTGAGTAATATCCCATCGTATATATGTGCCACATCTTCTTTATCCATTCATCCGATGATGGGCACTTAGGTTGTTTCCATCTCTGGGCTATTGTAAATAGAGCTGCAATGAATATTTTGGTACATGACTCTTTTTGAATTTTGGTTTTCTCAGGGTATATGCCCAGTAGTGGGATTGCTGGGTCATATGGTAGTTCTATTTGTAGTTTTTTAGGGAACATCCATACTGTTCTCCATAGTGGCTGTACCAATTCACATTCCCACCAGCAGTGCAAGAGGGTTCCCTTTTCTCCACACCCTCTCCAGCATTTATTGTTTCTAGATTTTTTGATGATGGCCATTCTGACTGGTGTGAGATGATATCTCATGGTAGTTTTGATTAGCATTTCTCTAATGATTAATGATGTTGAGCATTCTTTCATGTGTTTGTTGGCAGTCTGTAAATCTTCTTTGGAGAAATGTCTATTTAGGTCTTCTGCCCATTTTTGGATTGGTTTGGGTTTTTTTTTGTTGTTATTGAGCTGCATGAGTTGCTTGTAAATTTTGGAGATTAATCCTTTGTCAGTTGCTTCATTTGCAAATATTTTCTCCCATTCTGAGGGTTTTCTTTGGTCTTGTTTATGGTTTCCTCTGCTGTGCAAAAGCTTTGAAGTTTCATTAGGTCCCATTTGTTTATTTTTGTTTTTATTTCCATTACTCTAGAAGGTGGATCAGAAAGGATCTTGCTGTGATTTATGTCATAGAGTGTTCTGCCTATGTTTTCCTCTAAGAGTTTGATAGTTTCTGGCCTTACATTTAGGTCTTTAATCCATTTTGAGCTTATTTTTGTGTATGGTGTTAGGGAGTGATCTAATCTCATACTTTTACATGTATCTGTCCAGTTTTCCCAGCACCACTTATTGAACAGGCTGTCCTTTCTCCACTGTACATTTCTGCCACCTTTATCAAAGATAAGGTGTCCATATGTGCATGGGTTTATCTCTGGGCTTTCTATCCTGTTCCATTGATCTATCTTTCTGTTTTTGTGCCTGTACCATACTGTCTTGATTACTGTAGCTTTGTAGTATAGTCTGAAGTCAGGGAGTCTGATTCCTCCAGCTCCGTTTTTCGTTCACTGGATTGCTTTAACTATTCGGGGTCTTTTGTGTTTCCATACAAATTGCGAAATTTTTTGTTCTAGTTCTGTGAAAAATGCCAGTGGTAGTTTGATAGGGATTGCACTGAATCTATAGATTGCTTTGGGTAGTAGAGTCATTTTCACAATGTTGATTCTTCCAATCCAAGAATATGGTATATATCTCCATCTATTTGTATCATCTTTAATTTCTTTCATCAGTGTCTTATAATTTTCTGCATACAAGTCTTTTGTCTCCTTAGGTAGGTTTATTCGTAGATATTTTATTCTTTTTGTTGCAATGGTAAATGGGAGTGTATTCTTGATTTCACTTTCAGATTATTCATCATTAGTATATAGGAATGCCAGAGATTTCTGTGCATTAATTTTGTATCCTGCTACTTTATCAAATTCACTGATTAGCTCTAGTAGTTTTCTGGTAGCATCTTTAGGATTCTCTATGTATAGTATCATGTCATCTGCAAACAGTGACAGCTTTACTTCTTCTTTTCCGATTTGGATTCCTTTTATTTCCTTTTCTTCTCTGACTGCTGTGGCTAAAACTTCCGAAACTATGTTGAATAAGAGTGGTGAAAGTGGGCAACCTTGTCTTGTTCCTGATCTTAGTGGAAATGCTTTCAGTTTTTCACCATTGAGGATGATGTTGGCTGTGGGCTTGTCATATATGGCCTTTATTATGTTGAGGAAAGTTCCCTCTATGCCTACTTTCTGCAGGGTTTTTATCATGAATGGGTGTTGAATTTTGTCAAAAGCTTTCTCTGCATCTATTGAGATGATCATATGGTTTTTCTCCTTCAATTTGTTAATATGGTGTATCACATTGATAGATTTACATATATTGAAGAATCCTTGCATTCCTGGAATAAACCCCACTTGACCATGGTGTATGATCCTTTGAAGGTGCTGTTCGATTCTGTTTGCTAGTATTTTGTTGAGGATTTTTGCATCTATGTTCATCAGTGATAATGGCCTGTAGTTTTCTTTCTTTGTGACAACCTTGTCTGGTTTTGGAATCAAGGTGATGGTGGCCTCGTAGAAGGAATTTGGGAGTGTTCCTCCGTCTGCTATATTTTGGAAGAGTTTGAGAAGGATAGGTGTTAGCTCTTCTCTAAATGTTTGACAGAATTCGCCTGTGAATCCATCTGGTCCTGGGCTTTTTTTTTGTTGGAAGATTTTTAATCACAGTTTCAATTTCAGTGCTTGTGATTGGTCTGTTCATATTTTCTATTTCTTCCTGATTCAGTCTTGGCAGGTTGTGCATGTCTAAGAATTTGTCCATTTCTTCCAGGTTGTCCATTTTCTTGGCATAGAGTTTCTTGTAGTAATCTCTCATGATATTTTGTGTTTCTTCAGTGTCAGTTGTTACTTCTCCTTTTTCATTTCTAATTCTATTGATTTGAGTCTTCTCCCTTTTTTTCTTGATGAGTCTGGCTAGTGGTTTATCTATTTTGTTTATCTTCTCAAAGAACCAGCTTTTAGTTTTATTGATCTTTGCTATTGTTTCCTTCATTTCTTTTTCATTTATTTCTGATCTGATCTTTATGATTTCTTTCCTTCTGCTACCTTTGGGGGTTTTTTTGTTCTTCTTTCTCTAATTGCTTTAGGTGCAAGGTTAGGTTGTTTATTCGAGATATTTCCTCCGTCTTAAGGTGGGCTTGTATTGCTATAAACTTCCCTCTAGGAACTGCTTTAACTGCATCCCATATGTTTTGGGTCGTTGTGTCACCATTGTCATTTGTTTCTAGGTATTTTTTTTTCCTCTTTGATTTCTTCAGTGATCACTTCGTTATTAAGTAGTGTATTGTTTAGCCTCCATGTGTTTGTGTTTTTTACAGATCTTTTCCTGTAATTGATATCTAGTCTTATGGCGTTGTGGTTGGAAAAGATACTTGATACAATTTCAATTTTTTTAAATTTACCAAGGCTTGATTTGTGCCCAAGATATGATCTATCCTGGAGAATGTTCCATGAGCACTTGAGAAAAAATTTGTATTCTGTTGTTTTTGGATGGAGTGTCCTATAAATATCAATTAAGTCCATCTTTTTTAATGTATCATTTAAAGCTTGTGTTTCCTTATTTATTTTCATTTTGGATGATCTGTCCATGGGTGAAAGTGGGGTGTTAAAGTCCCCTACTATGAATGTGTTACTGTCGATTTCCCCTTTTATGGCTGTTAGTGTTTGCCTTATGTATTGAGGTGCTCCTATGTTGGGTGCATAAATATTTACAATTGTTATATCTTCTTCTTGGATCAATCCCTTGATCATTATGTAGTGTCCTTCTTTGTCTCTTCTAATAGTTCTTATTTTAAAGTCTATTTTGTGTGATATGAGAATTGCTACTCCAGCTTTCTTTTGATTTCCATTTTCATGGAATATCTTTTTCCATCCCCTCACTTTCAGTCTGTATGTGTCTCTAGGTCTGAAGTGGGTCTCTTGTAGACAGCATATATATGGGTCTTGTTTTTGTATCCATTCAGCCAATCTGTGTCTTTTGGTGGGAGCATTTAATCCATTTACATTTAAGGTAATTATCGATATGTATGTTCCTATTCCCATTTTCTAAATTGTTTTGGGTTCGTTATTATAGGTCTTTTCCTTCTCTTGTGTTTCTTGTCTAGAGAAGTTCCTTTAGCATTTGTTGTAAAGCTGGTTTGGTGGTGCTGAACTCTCTTAGCTTTTGCTTGTCTGTAAAGTTTTTAATTTCTCCATCAAATCTGAATGAGATCCTTGCTGGGTAGAGTAGTCTTGGTTGCAGGTTTTTCTCCTTCATCACTTTCAGTATGTCCTGCCACTCCCTTCTAGCTTGTAGGGTTTCTGCTGAAAGATCAGCTGTTAACCTTATGGGGATTCCCTTGTGTGTTATTTGTTTTTTTTACCTTGTTGCTTTTAATATGCTTCCTTTGTATTTAATTTTTGACAGCTTGATTAATATGTGTCTTGGCATATTTCTCCTTGGATTTATCCTGTATGGGACTCTCTGTGCTTCCTGGAGTTGATTAACTATTTCCTTTCCCTTATTAGGGAAGTTTTCAACTATAATCTCTTAAAATATTTTCTCAGTCCCTTTCTTTTTCTCTTCTTCTGGAACCCCTATAATTCGAATGTTGGTGCATTTAGTGTTGTCCCAGAGGTCTCTGAGACTGTCCTCAGTTCTTTTCATTCTTTTTTCTTTATTCTGCTCTGCAGTAGTTATTTCCCTATTTTATCTTCCAGGTCACTTATCCATTCTTCTGCCTCAGTTATTCTGCTATTGATCCCATCTAGAGTACTTTTAATTTCATTTATTGTGTTGTTCTTCATTGCTTGTTTCATCTTTATGTCTCCTAGGTCCTTGTTAACTGTTTCTTGCATTTTGTCCATTCTATTTCCAAGATTTTGTATCATCCTTACTATCATTATTCTGAATTCTTTTTCAGGTAGACTGCCTATTTCCTCTTCATTTGTTAGGTCTGGTGGGTTTTTATCTTGCTCCTTCATCTGCTGTGTGTTTTTCTGTCTTCTCATTTTGCTTATCTTACTGTGTTTGGGGTCTCCTTTTTGCAGGCTGCAGGTTCGTAGTTCCCACTGTTTTTGATGTCTGTCTACAGTGGCTAAGGTTGGTTCAGTGGGTTGTGTAGGCTTCCTGGTGGAGGGGACTAGTGCCTGTGTACTGGTGGATGAGGCTGGATCTTGTCTCTCTAGTGGGCATGTTCACCTCTGGTGGTGTATTTTGGGGTGTCTGTGGCCTTATTATGATTTTTGGCAGCCTCTCTGCTAATGGGTGGGGTTGTGTTCCTGTTTTGCTGGTTGTTTGGCATAGGTTGTCGAGCACTGTAGCTTGCTGGTCGTTGAGTGAAGCTGGGTGCTGGTGTTAAGATGGAGGACTCTGGGAGATTTTCGCCGTTTGATATTATGTGAAGCTGGGAGGTCCTTTGTTGACCAGTGTCCTGAAGTTGGCTCTCCCACTTCAGAGGCAGAGCC
This sequence comes from Aethalodelphis obliquidens, assembly GCF_003676395.1. NCBI lineage: Eukaryota > Metazoa > Chordata > Mammalia > Artiodactyla > Delphinidae > Aethalodelphis > Aethalodelphis obliquidens. The sequence continues at coordinate 11,089,250 of NW_020838000.1, forward strand.
CTGACTCCTGGCTGGAGCACCAAGAGCCTTTCATCCACACAGCTCAGAATAAAAGGGAGAAAAAGTAGAGAGAATTAGTAGAAGTATGAAGAAAGAAAGAAAGAAGGGAGGGAAGGAAGGAAGGAAGGAAGAAAGAAAGAAAGAAAGAAAGAAGCAAAGGAGGCAAGAAGGAAAGAAAGGAGGGAGGGAGGGAGGGAGGAAGGAAGGAAGGAGGGAAGGAAGGAAAAAGGACAGAAAGAAAGAAGATACAGTAAAATAAAATAAAGTATAATAAGGTTATTGAATTAAAAAATAATTATTTAGAAAAAAAAAAAGGGACGGATAGAACCTTAGGACAAATGTTGGAAGCAAAGCTATACAGACAAAATCTTACACAGAAGCATACACATACACCCTCACAAAGAGAGGTAAAGGGGGAAAAATCGTAAATCTTGCTCTCAGAGACCACCTCCTCAATTTGGGATGATTCGTTGTCTAAAGGAGGGAAGGACGGAAAGAAAGAAAGAAAGAAAGAAAGAAAGAAAGAAAGAAAGAAAGAAAGAAAGAAAGAAAGAAAGAAGGTAAAGTATAATAAAGTTATTAAAATTAATTATTAAGAAAAGAAATTAAAAACAAAACATGGACGGATAGAACCCTAGGACAAATGGTGGAAGCAAAACTATACAGACAAGATCTCACACAGAAGCATACACATACACATTCACAAAAAGAGGAAAAGGGGAAAAATTCATAGATCTTACTCTCGAAGCCCACCTCCTCAATTTGGGATGATTTGTTGTCTATTCATGTATTCCACAGATGCAGGGTATATCAAGTTGATTGTGGAGCCTTAATCCGCTGTTTCTGAGGCTGCTGGGAGAGATTTCCCTTTCTCTTCTTTGTTCTCACAGCTCACAGGGGCTCAGCTTTGGATTTGGCCTTGCCTCTGCGTGTAGGTCGCTGGAGGGCATCTGTTTTTTGCTGAGACAGGACGGGGTTAAAGGAGCCGCTGATTCGGGGGCTCTGGCGCACTCAGGCCGGGAGCGGGGGAGGAAGGGGCACTGCGTGCGGGGCGGGCCTGCGGCGGCAGAGGCCAACGTGACGTTGCACCAGCCTGAGGCCCTCCGTGCGTTCTCCCAGGGAAGTTGTCCCTGGATCCCGGGAACCTGGCAGTGGCGGGCTGCACAGGCTCCGCGGAAGAGGGGTGTGGATAGTGACCTGTGCTCGCACACAGGCCCCTTGGTGGCGGCAGCAGCAGCCTTAGCGTCTCCCGCCCGTCCCTGGGGTCCGTGCTTTTAGCCGCGGCTCACGCCCGTCTCTGGGGTTCCTTTAAGCAGTGCTCTTAAACCCCTCTCCTCGCGCACCGGGAAACAAAGAGGGAAGAAAAAGTCTCTTGCCTCTTCGGCAGGTGCAGACTTTTCCCCGGACTCCCTCCTGGCTAGCCGTGGTGCACTAACCCTTTCAGGCTATGTTCAAGCCGCCAACCCCAGTCCTCTCCCTGCGCTCCGACCGAAACCCGAGCCTCAGCTCGCAGCCCCGCCCGTCCCGGCGGGTGAGCAGCAAGCCTCTCGGGCTCGTGAGTGCCGGTCGGCGCCGACCCTCTGTGCGGGAATCTCCCTGTTTTGCCCTCCGCACGCCTGTTGCTGTGCACTCCTCCGCGGCTCCAAAGTTCCCCCCTCCGCCTCCCGCAGTCTCCGGGGAAGGGGCTTCCTAGTGTGTAGAAACTTTTCCTCCTTCACAGCTCCCTCCCACTGGTGCAGGTGCCGTCCCTATTCTTTTGTCTCTGTTTTTTCTTTTGCCCTACGCAGGTACGTGGGGAGTTTCTTGCCTTTTGGGAGGTCTGAGGTCTTCTGCCAGCATTCAGTAGGTGTTGTGTAGGAGTTGTTCCATGTGTAGATGTATTTCTGGTGTATCTGTGGGGAGGAAGGTGATCTCCGCGTCTTACTCTTCCGCCATCTTCAAGGTCCCCCTCCTTTCTTTTTTTAATTGAGGTATAGTTGATTTACAATGTTGTTTTAGTATCAGGTGTACAGCAAAGTGATTCAGCTAGTTAGATAGATGATAGATAGATAGATAGATCTATATATATCTATATCTATAGATAGATTCTTTTCCCTTATAGGTTATTAAAAATATTGGGTATAGTTCCTTCTGCCATACAGTAGGTCCTTATTGGTTATCTATTTTATATATAGTAGTGAGTTCTGTATTCCTGATGCTCTGGCATCTGAGACCTTGCTGACCCAAGGAGGGACTGCCCTTCCCCAGGATTAACTAATTCCTAGAAATAGTAAGGACTTGCCTGCAAGCACTCCTTAGATGTACAAACCAATGAATCCTGAGTCCAGAACCCCTCCTGCCTCCTCTTATTGGGCTCTTGAACTCTGGGACACTTCCCTCTCTCCTAACCCCCCAGGACCATGTGCTAGGCAACTAGGGACCACTCCTACCACCTTGATCTCACTGAGATTCCTCACACTACCCACTTCTAAGTCTGTTTAGCTTGCTTGCCTTTCCCTGCCCATTGCCTCCCAGGAAAACCACAATAAGGCTCTCACCCTCCTCTCTCTGCCTGCTCATGTCTCCCCAGTGCTTCCCTGTGTGGCCCTGCATGGTGTGCTATGCCTCCTGCTTCTAGGGGGCTGTGAGTAAAATAAAAACTTCTTCCTTCATAACAATAATTTTTGTGTCTGTACATCTTACTGTATCTGATTAAAACAAAATTTGCATTTTTATGTAGATCCAAGTTTCTGACCTATATTATTTTTCTTATCACTGAAGAGCTTCTTTGAACATTTCTTGAAAAGCAGGTACACTAGTGACAAATTCTCTTAATTTTTTTTTTGTTTGTTTGAGAGTCTTTATTTTTCCTTCACTCTTGAAGATAGTTTCACAGGGTGCAAAATTCCAGGTTGGTGGATCTTTTTCTCTCCATGTTTAAAATAGTCCACTCCAATCTCATCTTGCTCATGTGATTACTGAGAAGTCACATGTAATGCTTATCTTTGTTCCTCTATAATGTGTTTGCTTGTTTGTTTGTTTGGTTTTTTTTGGCGATTATCCTGCTTGGTGTTCTTTGAGCTTCCTGTATCTGTGGTTTGGTGTCTGACATTAACTTGGGGGAAATTCTCAGTCATTATTGTTTCAAATACTTCTGTTCCTTTCTTTCTTCTCCTGCTGGTATTTCCACTACACATATATTACACGTTTCATAGTTGTCCCCCAGTTCTTACATGTAATGTTTCATTTTTTCTTTGCTCTTCATTTTTGAAAGTTTCAATCAATATATCCTCAAGCTCAGAGATTCTTTCCTTAGCTGTGTCCAGTCTACTAATGAGCCCATCAAAGACATTCTTCATTTCTGTTACAGTGTTTCTGACCTCTTGCATTTGTTGCTTACATTACCCATCTGCTCTTGCAAACTGTCTACTTTTTCCATTACAGTCATTAGCATATTAACCATTTTTATTTTCAGAGAGTCCTCCTATTTACTAGATGGGATGCTTCACAATTCATGAATTGTTGAATAAAGCCATAGATCTTCAAATTTTAAAAAATCATTGTTATTTTAAATTCTTGCTCTGATAATTCCAGCATCCTTGCCATATATGAGTCTGGTTCTGATGCTTGGTCTGTCCCTTCAAACTGTGTTTTTTGCTTCTTATCATGCCTTATTATTTTTTGCTGAAAGCTGAATAAGACCTAGTGGATAAAAGGAACTGCAGTAAGTATTTAGTGATGTGGTGGTGAGCCATGGAGGGACGGGAAGCATGCTATAGTCCTGTGATTAGGTCTCAGTCTTTCAGTGAGCCTGTCTTCCTGAACTGTGAACTTCACAGGTGATTCTCAGAGTTTTTCACCCCCTTAGGTGGGAGAGGATGGCTACTAGGGGCTTGAAGTTGTTGGTTAAATTCTAGTAAAATCCCATGCGGTTAGGCTCTGGTAAAACAGTTTCTGCTGAGGGTAGGTTTTGTTAAGAAGACTAGAACTGTTTGGAATATTTCAAAATGGCTATTTTTCACCTCTCCCTGCTGGAAGCACAAGGGAATTTTTCTCAGATCTTCACTGTGAGAACTTGGTAGAGCTACAGGAGGTAAAACTTACAAGTGTGGCTGCCACTCTAACTGTGGGCCATACCCTGGAATTTTTAACTCTCAGATTTGTCCACACTGAGCCTCCAGTAATTTGTCAATCATAGTTCAAGTTCCTCAACCCGGGCACTGGTTCCCACAGAAGTTTCCACAGAGGTTTTTGCATGTGGGTTTCTGCACTGGTAAGTCATGATTCTCTCTATCCACCTGTCTGTCTCACCAATTTGGGGCAGTGGCTTGCCCTGAGACCTCACTTCTCTGATGGATCTAAGAGGTAATGACTTTCAGTTTCTTCAGCTTCTTACTTGTTGTTAGGATGGAGTGATGCCTTCCAAGCTCCTACATGCCAGACAGGAAACAGGCAGCCCTAGGGGGTTGAAAGAAAGAAATAAAGTACTGCTAACTCACTACACTTGGACAAGTGGCATAAATTGGCACTGTCCTGGGGAACCGCATCATATGTTTGATATTTTCCCCCTCAAATTTATGTTGCTTTACTTGGGAAAAAATAATTTTTAATTTAAGAATGAACTAAATATTATATCCTCAACCCCATATCCAAGGAATAAAAGCATTTAACATTTTAAAAAATTGGGATTATATTCTACCTACTTAACTGGACCTTTATCTCCTAAATTACTGTATCCATTTAATTAAATTTAGCAAACATTTACTTGCTTTGCATTGTATCAGGAGAACCCCAAAGTAAAGGAAAATATGGTCCCTTCTTTTAAAACTTACACTAAAGATGGACAACAAATCATGTATACAGAAATAAACAGTAAGGCTGAATGAAATATGCACATTGGCTGTTAAAAATAATGTTATAGACCTGACTGTTTTGGAGGCAGATGGGAATGTGGAAGGTGGATGAGGCTGCAGTAGTCAAAGAGCAGACTAGGCTAGGCAGGTCTTGAAGTGTAGTTGAAATTTAAATGTGTACTTAAGACAAGGACTGTTCAGTCTTGGGGCAGAGAGAAAAACAGTGTGGATGCTATGGTGTTTAGTCAGCTATAGAGGGACTGGGAATTTGAGAGCTCTCCAGTGAGTCTGGTTCTGCAGAGTTGCAGCACGAAGGAACCATCAGAAAGATCTCAGTCTTGGATTTCCCAGCAGGTCTGGTATCAAAGCATCATCAAAATTTACCAAGTGCATGTTGGACAGCATTCTTTCACTTGTGAATTTTCAAACTAGCTCAAGCACAAAATGGGATTTATTGGCTAAGATACCTATAAAAGTCCAGGGATTGGTCAGGCTGATCAAGATGTTGATGTCATCACAACATGTCTCTCTTGACCTTGGGGTTCTCCTTCGTGGTGGCAAGATAATCCTAGAAGCTGCAGGCTTATATCCCACCAGTTTTGCAACCTCAGCAGCAAAAGAACTTCTTTTTTCAATAGGTCTAGCAAAAACCTATATATTGGCTGATGCTTATTGGCTCTGATGGTCTAGGTCAGGTGCTCATCCTTGGGTCAATCATGATGACCATATCAATGCTTGCTTAGGTCAGGTGTGCTTACCTGAATTAGGGGTGAGATCATGATTCCAGCAACTATGGGGATTGAAAATGGGGAAAGGGGTTCCACAGGAAAAGTAATGAACATTGGTCAAACAAAATCAATAGATGTCTCCTACGAGATGCTTTATATACATGATTTCATGTAAACTTCTCAACAACACAGTGATACAGCCATTATTGACCACAACTTACAGATAAGGCCTTTGAGGTCCAGACTTTCTTCTCTTTGGGACTATAGCTCTGTGAGTTCCCCAGAGGGCTTGCTTCAAGATGGCCTCACCCGGTGGTTCTCAACCTTGGCCCCAGATCAGAATCACCTGGGGTGCTTTAAAAGAATCCCAGTGTTCAGACCACACTTCTGACCAACTGAGTCAGAGACTCTGGGAGTGGGACCAAGCATCAGTGTTTTTTAGTAGCTCTCCAGTGTGCAGTCAAGGTTGAATACCATGAGCCCAGAGCTGTTCTCTTTTTAGGAAGTTGTAAAGAGAAGAAAGAACAGAGCCAAGTTCTGTTTTCTCAGCAGCACCACCAGTGATGAGGCACACTCTCAGACCCCAAGGAGATCAAACAACCACACTAAAGCAAACTGAAACCCAGTGAAAATTAAGCATTGAGAATGTAGATGTAGATGATACTAACTTTTGGGCTTCATGATTTTGAGGGCATCTATAGTCCAATGTCAGTTATTCCCATGGGAAGTTTTGGCAAATGGAAGTATTAGAAAGATAAGCAAGACAATTTTCACTCTGGAGATGTTTATTCAAAAAAATCTGGTGTGTGAGAATCTTATGGATTGGATGATGGATGGGTAAGAATACCTGAAAAATATAAATCTCAGATGTTTGAGGGTCTCTTAGAGGAGTCTTCTGGATGTACCAGTGTTTTCTGGAAAGGAGGATGACTGCCATGACTGAAAGGTCCAGACTTTGTGGGGATGGGTGGACCCCATTTCAGATCTTCAGTAGAGCCTGCAATCAATCCCAGAAGAACGAGGTTCTAATTCACAAAATAAGGACATTTTATAGTGAAGTCCAGACCTCTTGTTTTATAAATTAGGAATCAAGTCTCAGGAAGGAACTCACGATTTGGATTATAAGTTCCGATTCCTCAATATTCTTTCCACCACCCCTGATCAAAGTTGTAGATCCCCTTAGAGTATATCAAGTGTTTTTGTATGTTTCCTTTTGCTATCTCTTCATAAAGTGTTATATCTTATTCTTTTTTTTTTATATCTTATTCTTTAAACTTCATTCTAACTGAATTCTTCATAATTTATTCCGAAGTACCATGCTTATTTATTTTTTCAAGAAATATTCACTGTATTTTATCTTTTCACACGACTACCCTGGCTCCCCAAGCAGACTGTATGCTCTTGGAGGGAAAGTTTTATGCATTTTACTCTTTGTGCCTATGAATCTGTAACAGTTCCATGATCTGTACATGGCAGTGCTGGGTACTGACTGGGCGAGTGATAGCTGGTAGATTTGCTAATTAAGTTGCTGTCCATGTTTCTGATACACCTTATTTGTCTTGGTTTTAGGAGATGGTGGCATAAGAATTCCTGCCTTCAGTCTTAATCTGATTTGTTCTGATGAAGGTGTCCTTAGAATGGAATATCAGACATTCCCCAAATAAGAAAACTTGAGAATCTGTTTCCTTGTGCTGATGCACTGTGTCCCCTAGCCATGGGCTCCTCACTGTGTTGGGTCCTTGATCTCTCCTCTTTGTGTATAATGTGACCTCTTGGTGTTGCAAAGTACATGAAGGGGCTCTCTAGTAAAGCTTCACTTGACACAAAGAACCAGCCCTTCCTCAGCATCACTAGGGCTTCTCATTGCCCCTATTCCTTCAGCCAAAAACCATCATTAGCTCACAACTGCCAATGGAACAGTCTCATTCCCAAATGCTCCTCAGAGCATGTAAAGCCCTCGATCATCTTGACATCTCTTGTTTTCCACACCTCATTCCTATCCTGTGCCACAGCCAGAGCAGAAGCTGCAGCTTCCAGGACACACTGCTGCTTGCTGCTGTCCAGATCCTTTGCAGTCACTGCACCATACACACCAGAACTGCCTCCTCATATCACCTTTGCCTTTTGCTGTTACAAGCATCCTTCAAGTCTAATCCAAATGTCACCTTTTTCTTGCAGCTTTTCCTAAATTCTGCTCTATTTCCAAGTACTTTGTGTATCCCTAATTGGAGATGATACCTCATTTTACTTCATTTGATAAGTATTTGCAGACCTTCCTTCACTTCCTTCTCTCCTTTTTTTGGTTTTGTTTATTTATTTATTTATTGAAGTATAGTTGATTTACAATGTTCTGTTAGTTTCAGGTGTACAGCAAAGTGATTCAGTTATACAAAGTTATATATATATTTCAGATTCTTTTGCTTTATAGGTTATTACAAAATATTGAGTATAGTTCACTGTGCTATATCGTAGGTCCTTGCTGGTTATTTATTTTATATATAGTAGTGTGTATATGTTAATACAAAACTCCTAGTTTATCCCTAGGAGTTTACTTTTTATGTCTGTGGGTCTATTTCTGTTTTGCATATAATTTCATTTGTATAATTTTTTAAATTAATTTTTATTGGAGTATATTTGATTTACAATCATGTGTTAGTTTCCACTGTACAGCAAGGTGAATCAGTTATACATATACATATATCCACTCTGTTTTAGATTCTTTTCCCATATAGGTCATTACAGAGTATTGAGCAGAGTTCCCTGTGCTATACACTAGGTTATTATTAGTTATCTATTTTATGTATAGTAGTGTGTATATGTCAATCTCAATCTCCCAATTTATCCCTCCCCCCTTTTGCCCCTTGGTAACCATAAGTTTGATTTCTACATCTGTAACTCTATTTCTATTTTATAAATGAATTCATTGTACAATTGTTTTTAGACTCCACATATAAGCGATATCATATGATACTTCTCTTTCCCTGTCTGGCTTAATTCACTTAGTATGATCATCTCTAGGTCTTACTGAGTCCTCACTCTGTACCAACCACTAGGCATGTAAAGATGTATCCAACACACTACAGTCCCGGCTTAAAGAAGTTTACTTAGAGAGGGAGGCAGACATGTCAGTAACAAGAATGGAAGTTTCACAAGAGTGAAGACTTTTGTCTGTTTTGTCCACTACTGAAGCCAGATTGCCTGCAACAGTGCCAAGAACATAGTTGGCACTCAATAGATGTTTGTTGAATGAATATATAAATAAATAATCTATCAGAAATGTGCATGGATGTACATACACCTATGTGTACACATATGCATAGACATGTATAGATAAATATAGACAAATGATATAAACAAAGTCCAATAAGATTGCAGAGGAAGGAAGACTTTGCTGAGTTAGGTTCTAAATCATGAGTTGCACTTTGCCTGACAAAGATTCTACTTCTGTTTTAGGCAAGAGTTACACCTTAATTTTTATTTCCCCATGTTGCCTGCAGTGAGCTTTACACAGCATGGTAACTCAGTAAATGTTTGTGGCACTGAACTGAAGCTCTGGCCCCTCACTGCTCACCTGACTTGCCTGGCCTGTATTAAAAGACATACTGATCCGAGTACTGATGCCTGATCTCTCGCCCCCTGCACCATCTACTTCCTCCCTGGGCTAAGCCCAGGGAATTTGGAAAGCCTCTGCTTATTATAAAGGTGGAATCAGGACTGTCCACACTGCATGGCCTCTGCTGCCAGAGCAGGCTCCAGGGTATTTGTCTGGAATGGTCCAATCTGACAATGTAGCTTTGCCACATAGCTGCTCAAACTGGTGGAGTTTGATTCTCTTGCATACAGCATTATTTATCCATTTCAGTATACTCAAAATGTGGCTTTTGCTCTTAGAAGTGCCTGGATTTGCTTCTGTGTGAGGTTTGTTAGGCAGTTGAATGGAAATGGTTGGATTGATGGAGCTTCTAAGTAATTAATTTAACAGTTCTTTTTTTTTAAAAAAACATCTTTATTGGAGTATAATTGCTTTACAAGGGTGTGTTAGTTTCTGCTTTATAACAAAGTGAATCAGTTATACATATACATATGTCCGCATAGCTCTTCCCTCTTGTGTCTCCAGCCCTCCCACACTCCCTATCCCACCCCTCTAGGTGGTCAAAAAGCACCGAGCTGATCTCCCTGTGCTATGCGGTTGCTTCCCACTAGCTATTTTACGTGTGGTAGTGTATATATGTCCATGCAACTCTCTCACTTTGTCCCAGCTTACCCTCCCCTGTCCCTGTATCCTCAAGTCCATTCTCTAGTAGGTCTGTGTCTTTATTCCCATCTTCCCCCTAGGTTCTTCATGACCTTTTTTTTTTTTACAGATTCCATATATATATGTTAGTACATGGTACTTGTTTTTCTCTTTCTGACTTACTTCACTCTGTATGACAGATTCTAAGTCCATCCACATCACTACAAATAACTCAATTTCATTTCATTTTATGGCTGAGTAATATTCCATCGTATATATGTGCCACATCTTCTTTATCCATTCATCTGGGTTCTTTTTACATCTTTATTGGAGTATAATTACTTTACAGTGGTGTGTTAGTTTCTGCTTTATAACAAAGTGAATCAGTTATACATATACATATGTTCCCATATCTCTTCCCTCTTGGCATCTCCCTCCCTCCCACCCTCCCATTCCGACCCCTCCAGGCAGTCACAAAGCACGGAGCTGATCTCCCTGTGCTATGCGGCTGCTTCCCACTAGCTATCTACCTTACGTTTGGTAGTGTATATATGTCCATGCCTCTCTATCGTTTTGTCACAGCTTACCCTTCCCCCTCCCCATGTCCTCAAGTCCATTCTCTAGTAGGTCTGTGTCTTTATTCCTGTCTTACCCCTAGGTTCTTCATGAAATTTTTTTTTCTTAGATTCCGTATATATGTGTTAGCATACGATATTTGTCTTTCTCTTTCTGACTTACTTCACTCTGTATGACAGACTTTAGGTCTATCCACCTCATTACAAATAGCTCAATTTTGTTTCTTTTTATGGCTGAGTAATATCCCATCGTATATATGTGCCACATCTTCTTTATCCATTCATCCGATGATGGACACTTAGGTTGTTTCCATCTCTGGGCTATTGTAAATAGAGCTGCAATGCACATTTTGGTACATGACTCTTTTTGAATTATGGTTTTCTCAGGGTATATGCCCAGTAGTGGGATTGCTGGGTCATATGGTAGTGCTATTTGTAGTTTTTTAAGGAACCTCCATACTGTTCTCCATAGTGGCTGTACCAATTCACATTCCCACCAGCAGTGCAAGAGTGTTCCCTTTTCTCCACACCCTCTCCAGCATTTATTGTTTCTAGATTTTTTGATGATGGCCATTCTGACTGGTGTGACATGATATCTCATTGTAGTTTTGATATGCATTTCTCTAATGATTAATGATGTTGAGCATTCTTTCATGTGTTTGTTGGCAGTCTGTATATATTCTTTGGAGAAATGTCTATTTAGGTCTTCTGCCCATTTTTGGATTGGGGTGTTTGTTTTTTTGTTATTGAGCTGCATTAACTGCTTGTAAATTTTGGAGATTAATCCTTTGTCAGTTGCTTCATTTGCAAATATTTTCTCCCATTCTGAGTGTTGTCTTTTGGTCTTGATATGGTTTCCTTTGCAGTTCAAAAGTGTTGCAGTTTCATTAGGTCCCATTTATTTATTTTTGTTTTTATTTCCATTTCTCTAGGAGGTGGGTCAAAAAGGATCTTGCTGTGATTTATGTCATAGAGTGTTCTGCCTATGTTTTCCCCTAAGAGTTTGATAGTTTCTAGCCTTACATTTAGGTCTTTAATCCATTTTGAGCTTATTTTTGTGTATGGTGTTAGGGAGTGATCTAATCTCATACTTTTACATGTACCTGTCCAGTTTCCCCAGCACCACTTATTCAAGAGGCTGTCCTTTATCCACTGTACATTCCTGACTCCTTTATCAAAGAAAAGGTGACCATATGTGCGTGGGTTTATCTCTAGGCTTTCTATCCTGTTCCATTGATCTATATTTCTGTTTTTGTGCCTGTACCATACTGTCTTGATCACTATAGCTTTCTAGAGTCTGAAGTCTAGGGAGCCTGATTCCTCCAGCTCCATTTCTCATTCTCAAGATTGCTTTGTCTATGCGGGGTCTTTTGTGTTTCCATACAAATTGTGAAATTTTTTGTTCTAGTTCAGTGAAAAATGCCAGTGGTAGTTTGATAGGAATTGCATTGAATCTGTAGATTGCTTTGGGTAGTAGAGTCATTTTCACAATGCTGAATCTTCCAACCTAACAACATGGTATATCTCTCCATCTGTTTGTATCATCTTTAGTTTCTTTCATCAGTGTCTTATAATTTTCTGCATACAGGTCTTTTGTCTCTTTAGGTAAATATATTCCTAGATATTTTATTCTTTTTGTTGCAATGATAAATGGGAGTGTTTTCTTGATTTCACTTTCAGATTTTTCATCATTAGTATATAGGAATGCCAGAGATTTCTGTGCATTAATTTTGTATCCTGCTACTTTACCAAATTCACTGATTAGCTCTAGTAGTTTTCTGGTAGCATCTTTAGGATTCTCTATGTATAGTATCATGTCATCTGCAAACAGTGACAGCTTTACTTCTTCTTTTCTGATTTGGATTCCTTTTATTTCCTTTTCTTCTCTGATTACTGTGGCTAAAACTTCCAAAACTATGTTGAATAAGAGTGGTGAAAGTGGGCAAACTTGTCCTGTTCCTAATTCTAGTGTAAATGATTTCAGGTTTTCACCATTGAGAACGAAGTTGGCTGTGGGTTTGTCATATATGGCCTTTATTATGTTGAGGAAATTTTCCTCTATGCCTACTTTCTGGAGGGTTTTTATAGTAAATGGGTGTTGAATTTTATTGAAAGCTTTCTCTGCATCTATTGAGTTGATTATATGGTTTTTCTCCTTCAATTTGTTAATATGGTGTATCACATTGATAGATTTGCATTTATTGAAGAATCCTTGCATTCCTAGAATAAACCCCACTTGATCATGGTGTATGATCCTCTTAATGTGCTGTTGGATCCTGTTTGCTAGTATTTTGTTGAGGAATTTTGCATCTATGTTCATCATTGATATTGGCCTGTAGATTTCTTTCTTTTTGACATCTTTGTCTGGTTTTGGTATCAGGGTGATGGTGGCCTCGTAGAATTAGTTTGTGAATGTTCCTCCCTCTTCTATACTTTGAAGCATTTGAGAAGGATAGGTGTTAGCTCTTCTCTCAATGTTTGACAGAATTCGCCTGTGAAGCCATCTGGTCCTGGGCTGTTTTTGTTGGAAGATTTTTAATCACAGTTTCAATTTCAGTACTTATGATTGGTCTGTTCATATTTTCTATTTCTTCCTGATTCAGTCTTGGCGGGTTGTGCATTTCTAAGAATTTGTCCATTTCTTCCAGATTGTCCATTTTCTTGGCATAGAGTTGCTTGTAGTAATCTCTCATGATCTTTTGTGTTTCTTCAGTGTCAGATGTTACTTCTCCTTTTTCATTTCTAGTTCTATTGATTTGAGTCTTCTCCCTTTTTTTCTTGATGAGTCTGCCTAATGGTTTATCAATTTTGTTTATCTTCTCAAAGAACAAGCTTTTAGTTTTATTGATCTTTGCTATCGTTTCCTTCATTTCTTTTTCATTTATTTCTGATCTGATCTTTATGATGTCTTTCCTTCTGCTAACTTTGGGGGTTTTTTGTTCTTCTTTCTCTAATTACTTGAGGTGCAAGGTTAGGTTGTTTATTCGAGATATTTCCTGTTTCCTAAGGTAGGATTGTATTGCTATAAACTTCCCTCTCAGAACTGCTTTTGCTGAATCCCATAGGTTTGGGGTCAGCGTGTCTCCATTGTCATTTGTTTGTAGGTATTTTTTTCTTCCGTCTTTGATTTCTTCAGTGATCACTTCGTTATTAAGTAGTGTATTGTTTAGCCTCCATGTGTTTGTAATTTTTACAGATCTCTTCCTGTAATTGATATCTAGTCTCATAGCATTGTGGTCGGAAAAGATACTTGATACAATTTCAATTTTCTAAATTTACCAAGGCTTGATTTGTGATCCAAGATATGATCTATCCTGGAGAATGTTCCATGAGCACTTGAGAAAAATGTGTATTCTGTTGTTTTTGGATGGAGTGTCCTATAAATATCAATTAAGTCCATCTTTTTTAATGTATCAATTAAATCTTGTGTTTCCTTATGTATTTTCATTTTGGGTGAACTGTCCATTGGTGAAAGTGGGGTGTTAAGTTCCTCTACTTTGAATGTGTTACTGTCGATTTCCCCTTTTATGGCTGTTAGTATTTGCCTTACTTATTGAGGTGCTCCTATGTTGGGTGCATAAATATTTACAATTGTTATATCTTCTTCTTGGATCGATCCCTTGATCATTATGTAGTGTCCTTCTTTGTCTCTTCTAATAGTCTTTATTTTAAAGTCTACTTTTTCTGATATGAGAATTGCTACTCCAGCTTTCTTTTGTTTTCCATTTGCGTGGAGTATCTTTTTCCATCCACTTACTTTCAGTCTGTATGTGTCTCTAGGTATGAAGTGGGTCTCTTGTAGACAGCATATATATGGGTCTTGTTTTTGTATCCATTCAGCCAGTCTATGCCTTTTGGTGGGAGCATTTAATCCATTTACATTTAAGGTAATTATCGATATGTATGTTCCTATAGCCATTTTCTTAATTGTTTGGGGTTTGTTATTGTAGGTCTTTTCCTTCTCTTGTGTTTCTTGCCTAGAGAAGATCCTTTAGCATTTGTTGTAAAGCTGGTTTGTTGGTGTGAACTCTCTCAGCTTTTGCTTGTCTGTAAAGTTTTTAATTTCTCCATCAAATCTGAAAGAGATCCCTGCTGGGTAGAGTAGTCTTGGTTGCAGGTTTTTCTCCTTCATCACTTTAAATATGTCCTGCCAGTCCCTTCTGGCTTGCAGAGTTTCTGCTGAAAGATCAGCTGTTAACCTTATGGGGATTCCCTTGTGTGTTATTTGTTGTTTTTCCCTTGCTGCTTTTACTATGCTTCCTTTGTATTTAATTTTTGATAGTTTGATTAATATGTGTCTTGGTGTGTTTCTCCTTGGATTTATCCTGTATGGGACTCCCTGTGCTTCTTGCACTTGATTAACTATTTCCTTTCCCATATTAGGGACGTTTTCAACTATAGTCTCTTCAAATATTTTCTCAGTCCCTTTCTTTTTCTCTTCTTCTTCTGGAACCCCTATAATTCGAATGTTGGTGCATTTAGTGTTGTCCCAGAGGTCTCTGAGACTGTCCTCATTTCTTTTCATTCTTTTTTCTTTATTCTGCTCTGCAGTAGTTATTTCCACTATTTTATCTTCCAGGTCACTTATCCGTTCTTCTGCCTCAGTTATTCTGCTATTGATCCCATCTAGATTATTTTTAATTTCATTTATTGTGTTGTTCTTCGTTGCTTGTTTCATTTTTAGTTCTTTTAGGCCCTTGTTAAATGTTTCTTTCATTTTCTCTATTTCCAAGATTTTGGATCATCTTTACTATCATTATTCTAAATTCTTTTTCAGGTTGACTGCCTATTTCCTCTTCATTTGTTAGGTCTGGTGGGTTTTTATTTTGGTCCTTCATCTGCTGTGTGTTTTTCTGTCTTCTCATTTTGCTTATCTTACTGTGTTTGGGGTCTCCTTTTTGCAGGCTGCAGGTTCATAGTTCCTGTTGTTTTTGGTGTCTGTCCCCAGTGGCTAAAGTTTGGTTCAGTGGGTTGTGTAGGCTTCCTGGTAGAGGGGACTAGTGCCTGTGTTCTGGTGGATGAGGCTGGATCTTGTCTTTCTGTTGGGCAGTTCCATGTCTGGTGGTGTTTTTTGGGGTGTCTGTGGCCTTTTTATGATTTTAGGCAGCCTCTCTGCTAATGGGTGGTGTTGTTTTCCTGTCTTGCTAGTTGTTTGGCATAGGGTGTCCAGCACTGTGGCTTGCTGGTCGTTGAGTGAAGCTGGGTGTTGGTGTTGAGATGGAGATCTCTGGGAGATTTTCGCCATTTGATATTATGTGGAGCTGGGAGGTCTCTTGTGGACCAGTGTCCTGACATTGGCTCTCCCACATCAGAGGCACAGCACTGACTCCTGGCTGCAGCACAAAGAGCGTTTCATCCACAAGGCTCAGAGAAAAAGGGAGAAAAAGTAGAAAGAAAGTATTAGTAGAAGTAGAAAGAAAGAAAGAAAGAAAGAAAGAAGGGAGGGAGGGAGGAAGAAAGGAGGGAAGGAAGGAAAAAAGGAAAGAAAGAAGATAAAGTAAAATAAAATAAAGTAAGAAAAAATAAAATAAAAAAAAAAAAAAACGGACGGATAGAACCCTAGGACAAATGGTGGAAGCAAAGCTATACAGACAAAATCTCACACAGAAGCATACACATACACACTCACAAAAAGAGGAAAAGGAGAAAAAATCATAAATCTTGCCTCAAAGTCCACCTCCTCAATTTGGGATGATTTGTTGTCTAAAGGAGGGAAGGAAGGAAATAAAGAACGAAGATAAAGTAAAATAAAATAAAGTTATTAAAATAAAAAGTAATTATTAAGGAAAAAAAAACGGACGGATAGAACCCTTGGACAAATGGTAGAAGCAAAGCTATACAGACAAAATCTCACACAGAAGCATACACATACACACTCACAAAAAGAAGAACAGGAGAAAAAGTCATAAATCTTGCTCTCAACGTCCACCTCCTTAATTTGGGATGATTCGTTGTCTATTCATGTATTCCACAGATGCAGGGTACATCTAGTTGATTATGGAGCTTTAATCCACTGCTGCTGAGGCTGCTGGGAGAAATTTCCCTTTCTCTTCTTTGTTCTCACAGCTCCTAGGGTTCAGCTTTGGATTTGGCCCTGCCTCTGCGTGTAGGTCACAGAAGGGCGTCTGTTCTTCGCTCAGACAGGACGGGGTTAAAGGAGCCGCTGATTCGGGGGCTCTGGCTCACTCAGGACGGGGGGAGGGAGGGGCACGGAGTGCAGGGCGAGCCTGCAGCGGCAGAGGCCGGCATGACGTTGTACCAGCCTGAGGTGCGCCGTGCGTTCTCCCGGGAGAGTTGTCCCTGGATCCCGGGAACCTGGCAGTGGCGGGCTGCACAGGCTCCCCAGAAGGGGGTGTGGATAGTGACCTGTGCCCACACTCAGGCTTCTTGGTGGCGGCAGCAGCAGCCTTAGCGTCTCATACCCGTTTCTGGGGTTTGCGCTTTTAGCCGCGGCTCGCGCCCGTCTCTGGAGCTCCTTTAAGCAGTGTTCTTAATCCCCCCTCCTCACGCACCAGGAAACAAAGAGGGAAGAAAAAGTCGCTTGCCTCTTCTGCAGCTCCAGACTTTTCCCTGGACTCCCTCCCGGCTAGCTGTGGCGCACTAACCCCTTGCAGGCTGTGTTCACGCTGCCAACCCCAGTCCTCTCCCAGCGCTCCGACCGAAGCCCAAGCCTCAACTCCCAGCCCCGCCCGCCCCGGCGGGTGAGCAGACAAGCCTCTCCGACTGGTGAGTGCCGGTCGCCCTGATCCTCTGTGTGGGAATCTCTCTGCTTTGCCCTCCGCACCCCTGTTGCTGCACTCTCCTCCACAGCTCTGAAGCTTCCCCCTCCGCCACCCGCAGTCGCCGCCCGCGAAGGGGTTTCCTAGTGTGTGGAAACCTTTCCTCCTTCTCAGCTCCTTCCCACTGGTGCAGGTCCCGTCCCTATCCTTTTGTCTGTGTTTATTCTTTTTTCTTTTGCCGTACCCAGGTACGTGGTGGGGGGGGGGGTTTCTTGCCTTTTGGGAGGTCTGAGGTCTTCTGCCAGCATTCAGTAGGTGTTCTGTAGTTGTTCCATGTGTAGATGTATTTCTGGTGTATCTGTGGGGAGGAAGGTGATCTCCACATCTTACTCTTCCGCCATCTTCCCGGAAGCCCCCACATTAAATGTTTTGACATCATATTTTACATCTTTTTGTTTTGTGTATCCCTTACCTACTTATTGTGGATATAGATAAATTTATTACTTTTGTCTTTTAACCTTCCTACTAGCTTCATAAGTGGTTGATCTATTACCTTTACTGTATGTTTGCCTTTACAATGAGATTTTTTTCCTTTTGTAATTTTTATGTTTCTAGTTGTGGTATTTTCTTTTCTATTGATACTTCGAGATGTCCCTTTAACACTTCTTGTAAAGCAGTTTTAGAGGTGCTGAACTGTTTTAGCTTTCACTTATCTGCAAAACTCTTGATCTGTCATTCAAATCTTAATTATAGCCTTGCCAGGTAGAGTGTTCTTGGTTGTAGGTTTTTTCTTTCATCACTTTAAATATATTGTGCCACTCCCTTGTGGTTTGCATAGTTTCTGCTGAAAAGTCAGCTGAGAGTCTATGGGAGTTCCCTTGTATGTAACTAACTGGTTTTTCCTTGCTTCTTTTAATATTCTCTCTTTATCTTTAATTTTTGCAATTTCAATTACAATTTGTCTTTGTGTGGATCTCTTTGGGTTCATCTAGTTTTAGACTCTCTGTGCTTCCAAGATCTGTTTGTCTGTTTCCTTTCCTAGGTTAGGGAAGTTTTCATCTATTATTTATTCAAATAATTTATCTGTCCCTTTCTCCCTCTCTTTTCCTTTGGAACTTCTATGATACAAATATTAGTATGTGTGATGTTGTCACAGAGATCCCGAAAACTAGCCTCATTTTTAAAAATTCTTTTTTCTTCTTTCTTTTCAGCTTGTGTGATTTCCACCACTGTCTTCCAATTTGCTGATCTGTTCCTCTGGAAGATCATATCTACTGTTGATTCCTTTTAGTGTATTTTTTATTTCAGTTATTTTGTTCTTCTCTTTGGTTCTTCTTCACATTTTCTAATTCTTTGTTAAAATTCTTGCTGTGTTCATTCATTCTTCCTGTGAGTTCATTGAGCATCTTTATGATCATTACCTTGAACTCTATCAAGTAGACTGCTTATGTCTCTTCACTTAGCTCTTCTTCTGGGGTTTTATCTTGTTCCTTCATTTGGAACATATTTTTCTGTCATTTATTTTGCTTAATTCTGTGTCTTTATTTCTATATATTAGGTAGGTAAGTTACATTTTTGATATTGGAGGAGTGGTCTTATGTAGGAGATGTCTTATGGGGCCCAGCAGCATACTTCCTTCTGGTCACCAGAGCTATGTGCTCTATGGGTGCCCCCTATGTGGGCTGCATGTGTCCTTCTGTTGTGGTGGGGCTTACTACTGGCCACACTGGTAAGAAGAGCTGGACTCCAGGCCAGTTGGTTGCCAGGCTCTGCCTCATGCTTTTGGGCAGGGCTGGGTCCCCAGTGGCTACTTGTGGAGCCTATGGTGTCCAGAGGCTGGTGCCGGCCTGCTGGTGGATAGAGGCCGGTCACAGGTGGCTGGCTGTAGGGCCTCTGTGCCTGGGCCGGGTGTTGACTGTCTGGTGAATGGGTAAGTCCCCTGGCACTAATAGGTTAGAGGGAGGAATCTAAAATGGCAGTAACTAGTACCAGTGTCCTTGTGGTAGAATGAACTTCCTAAAATCACTGCTGCTGGGATGCAAATACTATTAATATACTAAAACACATTGAATTGTCCACTTTAAAGGGTAAATTTTGTAGAATGTGAATTATATCTCAATAATAAAATTAATGAATAAGTAAAATATATGATATATTAGAATATGATGAGTATAGATCTGAAAGTTATCGCTAACATGATTCAGCCAATAACTACTGAGGATCCTCAATTTCTTCCTTAGCAAAATAGGGTTTAGTCTAAATGATCTATAGGATGACTTCCAAATCTAGTTTCCAGTGATTCCCTCAGTCTTCCCACATGATTAGAAATTTCAAAGTAACCGCTGGAAAGGTCACCTCTAGAATAAAATCCAGTCCTTATACCTTTGGTATCTCATTGAAGGTAT
This sequence comes from Aethalodelphis obliquidens, assembly GCF_003676395.1. Taxonomy (NCBI): domain Eukaryota; kingdom Metazoa; phylum Chordata; class Mammalia; order Artiodactyla; family Delphinidae; genus Aethalodelphis; species Aethalodelphis obliquidens. The sequence goes on from NW_020838000.1 coordinate 11,108,743, forward strand.
CTCTATTTTTGAGTATTGGTTTGGTTATTTTATCTATTTCCCTATTAATAGAGAACAACTTTGACTTGGTGGAATTTCTGTAAGATTGTAAATTCCCATGAAGATTTCTGATTGTGTGCTCATGGAGAGAAATACTGAAGTTAAAGTAATTTATAAAACTGAGTATAACCAGAAATGAGGGAGCAGTTCTTACAAGGGTTTAATGAAGAAAGAAACATGGGTAGCTGTTGGATTTTTGAGCCAAGTTGTGAACATATAAAATAGTCATTGTTGACATGAAAATAGATGGTTAAAAGTAGTGACTACATAAGTTCTGAGTCCAAAGATTTTGTATAAACCTCATGGCACAGTGGTTAAGAGCTTGGGCTCTGTGATCATCTTGTCTGGGTTAGGATGATGGATCCATCACTTACCAAGTCACCTGTGCCTGTTTCCTTATCTGTCATGTGGGTATAGTAGTTGTACCTCCCAGTAAGATGGTTGTGAGGGTTAAATAAGATAATGCTTAAAAAGCACTGAGAAAAGTATCTGAGCTATGGCAAGGACTCAGCAAACATTAGCATTATCTATTGTCAACAAATACTCAAACTCTTGATGAATGTTTTAAACACTACTGGTATTATTGACAAATACAGTGTTTACAGTGTATTGTGCTCTAAACCAACTTTCCCAGTAGTTATTTCTTGTTAGACAATGAGATTTTTTATATTGTAAATAACATTTTTTACAGAGTAAAAGCAAGAAAACGTCACTAACAAAATGAAGATCCTGTTAATTGTATTTGTTCTCATCCTTTGGACTGAAACACTGACATATCAGAGCCCAGGTACCAGTACATTTTATGCTTATTATTATTAGGAAAATAAATATTTTATGTCTCAACAAATCTTTATTTTAATAAATAGAAACAAGGAATTTATTTCTTTACTAAACAAATCAAAGCAGACAGCATTTATTTGTAGTTGGCAATATATTCTATCAAGCAAATGTAAGCTCTCAAAGATGATGGAAAGCCATGGGCAAAATGCATGAATTATGCTACACCTGGCTAGAAAAACTTTAATTATTCATTGATTTGCTGAAGTCCTGATGTTCCATGTCTGTATGAATAGAGTCAACCCATATGTTTTGTGGGTCAGTTTGCACCTTGGCTTTAATAAATGAAAGAAAACGATAAAAGGAACACCACAGAGGAAATTTTATATATATATATATATAAAGTAATATAGAAGCTTTCATATTCCATACATGCATATATGGAATATGAAAGCTAGGTTTTTCTGTAATTACTGAAAACATCATTCAAAGAAGTATTTTTAACCCTGCACTGTGCTACCCTAGCACTTCCTAGTGAATTTCAGGGTCATTTTGAAAGAAATGTCCTGCTTAGTTAAACATTTACCAGTAGATCACTAACTGGGTGGATGGAGGTGGCTGACCATGACTGCTAAAGTCAATGCTCTTGGTGCTTCCCCTTGTCCAGACTCTCTTTATGAGGCAGGTACACACTCCCCCACTCCCAGCTGCTGTGAATATTGCCTGCAATGGTAATAGCTCATGGCTGTACCCCACTTTCTCAGGACATTTTCCCTTGGCTTTCCCAGAGCCACCTTACCCGTAACCCTCCACTCCTTCTCTCCAGTTCTTGGGAGAAGTCTGCAGCTGATGACTGACTGATAGGCGAGTACAAAAACTGTCCCTCTTGACCCAAAGCGTTTGTTGTCATTTTATTTTGATAGGGCCAGGCCCTGAGTATGCCGACGTGGTGTTTCTGGTGGATAGCTCCAACTACCTGGGAATTAAATCCTTCCCATTTGTGAAGACATTCATCAACAAGATGATCAGCAGCCTCCCCATAGAGGCCCATAAGTATCGTGTGGGCCTGGCCCAGTACAGCAACGTGCTCCACAGAGAATTCCAGCTCAGCACCTTCAAGAGCAGAGGCCCCATGTTGAACCACCTCAAGAAGAACTTCAGGTTCCTGGGCGGTTCCCTGCGGATTGGGAATGCACTCCGGGAGGTGCACACGACCTACTTCTCAAACGGGAGGGACAGGAGACAGTTTCCTCCAATCCTGGTGGTCTTGGCTTCAGCTGAGTCCGAGGATGCCGTGGAAGAGGCCTCCAAGGCGTTGCACAGTGACGGGGTGAGGATCATCTCAGTGGGGTTGCAGGGGACACCTGAGGAGACTCTGAAGGCCATGGCCACAGGCCAGTTCCACTACAGCCTCCAGACGGTCCAAGATCTCAGCATGTTCTCCCAAAACATGACGCAGATTCTCAAGGATGCGGCTCAGTACAAGGAGGTAGCAGCCCACTCTCATACAGTAGGTAAGGAATCCCTTGGTTGAAGAGGTGTCCCATCCCCATGTAATCTGGTCCAGAGAGCCATCTCCTACTATCTCTATGGTGCCACTCACCAGAAATCTCAGTATTTCATGTGGAAATGCAGAAGACCTCCTTCTCATCAACTTTCAGTCTTGATCCCCTAGGCTGAAAGGAGGGCTACTTTTACCCCCATGACTTACAGCTTCTCATTTGAAAAATGCTTTATTTATGTCTTAAGCAGGTTCTCCATGAAGACCTGAAACAGAAGACCCTAGAGTACAAGTAGTTTATGTGGGAGGTAATCCTAGAAAGCATTAGTAAAGAAAGGGTAAAGTGAAACAGGAAGCTACACATGCACTGTTGATGAACAGACGAAACAGGCCAGTACACAGTCATGGGAGGTGCCCAGTAAGTGTGCTGCACTGATGAGAGGCCCCAGCCATTGTCTCCAGAGTGATGTAGAAAGAGCCCCCAGCAAAATAGGTCTTCCTGGCTGCCTCTGTGCTCTATTGTTGATGAGGGGCTATTCTGAGTGGGTGCTATCTTGTTCTAAGACTTGAGGAAGCCACCTGGTTTGGTACAAAGTGCCCTGACCACAGGTCAAGAGGTCCAGACAATACCACTAGCTGACTGTGAACTTGAGGAAGTGATTTCATCTCTCTGAGCCTGGCATCAGCATCCTCCTTTGTAAGATATGAGAGTTGGAATGATCTTGAAATTTTTTCCTGCTCTATCATTCACCAATTCCTTGGCTATCACTATGGGTTGATTTTGCAGTCAGACCAGCCTAGACCTTAATAACAAATAGACTTCCTGAATCATAAGAAGTTTATTTATTTCCCTTGTAATGCTATAGGGCCAGTGTTCAAGTTGTCTTCCTTCTATTTAGATAATTAGGTTGGTGGTGGCTCTTTCATCTTCAAATGTTACTTTCAAGGTACCTTGGGAATTGGTATAGAGCTGGTGGAAGGGAAAAAAGATGGAACGTCACTCAAGATGTGGTTTTATGGGCTAAGCTTGGAAGAGACACACAGTACTTCTGCTCACATTTCATTAGCCAGATCTTAGTCCCATGGCCACACCTAATGGCAGGTGAGGCTGAGAAATCAGGTCTAGGCCTATGAGCAAGAAGAGGAAATGGGTTTGGGTAAGTATCTGGAAGGCTCTGTCACAGTTAGTGCTGCCCCCTGAAGCATCAGGGAGTACTTTTACCTCCACTCTTCCCATCCCTCACTCTTCCTGCCTTGGGGGAAATAACAAGTTCTTACAGCACATGTGCTTCTCTTCCCAGAGAAAAAAACTTTCCTGTGACCCTTCACCCTGGGGACCTTGGAAATCTTACAACCCTGTAGGTAGCCTGAGCTCTCCAAGACCATAGGACTTTACCACCTTCTTAGAAGGCTTTGTGTACTGATCTGTGTTTCTCTCACTCCTCCTAATTTATTTCACAGTAGTATACAGTACAACAAGGTTTTGTTTGTCAAGACCCTATCCTTGCCTTTAGAGGTTAAGAGTAAGGGCTTTGGAGTCTGGGTTCAAACCCTGGCTTGGCTGCTAAAGACCTTGAGTAAGTTACTTAACCTCTGAGCTTCAGTTTCCTTACCTATAAAGTGAGGATATTAATATCTACCTTACAATATGGGTGAGATGACTTGTATGGATTTTGGCAGTTTACTGTCATTAATAGTAATAGCTCTTTGCAAATAAATACTGAGCTGAGTGGGCCATGCTGTAAGTTTGTTTTAGCCAACTATGTGAGGTTCAGAGTACATCGGTAGATTTATGAGAATTACTATAATTCCACAAATTGTTCTGAGCTCCCACCAGGTACCAGGTACTGGAGAGATAGAGATAAGTAAGACATGCCTTCTGGCTTCTAGAGCTCACAATCCTGTGGATAGTTCTTGGCAAGATTGAGCTTATCTCTTGGCTACACCCCCCACAGTTTTGGCTCCTCCACCTGTTCCTGGAGTGGGCATTCTGTGCATGTGGTATACTCTCCTGTGGATTCCAGATTTATACAACCAACTGCTTACCTGGCATCTTCAATAGTATCCCAAACTTAGCATGTCTGAAATGGAGCTCTTGACTTCTCCCTCCAACCTGTTCTTCCCACTATCTCCCCTATCTTGGAAAAAGATACCACTAGTATCCACTCAGTTGTTCAGGCCAAAAACCCAGGAGTTTTCACCACTTCCTTTTTGTCTCCCAATACTCATATCTAATTTATCATCAAGTCCTCTCTGTTCTGTCTCTAATTCATGTATCAAAACTACTCTTGTTGTTCTGTCTTACCTGCTTTATTCTTGTCCAAGAACCATTATCTCTTTCCTGGAGTAGGGCAATTGTTTTTTAATGAATTCATTATCTCCCCTCAGGAACTAGGGTGATATTTAAAAGATTTAAATAAGATCATCTGAGCCCCATATGATTGGGCCCTACTTCCCTCTGACCTCATCCATCATTGTTCCCCTCACTCATTGGCTCCGGCTACTCTGGGCTTTTGCTTGTTTCTATTTCTCGCTTTTCTTTCTGCCAGAATTCTTCTTCCTTTCACACAATGTGTAGTTCAATCTTTCTCTTCATCTTTCTCAACCCAAATGTAATCCTTTCAGAGAGGTCTTCCCTGACTTTTTATGTCTCAGATCAATTAGTTCTCATCCCACATCCCCAACATAGGGTAACTCAATTGAGTCACCTATTTTATTTCCTTGTTAGCATTTATTATGGTCTGAAATAGCATAATTTATTTATCTGTCCTCCCCATAGAATGTGAGCTCCCTGAAGTCAGGTATATTTCGACTAATTTATGCCTGTATTTCAGCATTTGAAAGTGGTGGTGGTGATTGTGGTGGTGGTTCATACTGGTAGTGGTGGACTTGGAGGTGGTGGTGGTGATAGTGTTGGAAGTTCAGGTGGTGGAGTTGCTGAAGATGAGGGGTAGTGGTGGTAGAGGTGGTGGTGGTGGTGGAGGTGATGGTGGTAGTCATACTGGTGGTGATGGTGGTCATGAAGACCATGGTGGTGGCAGAGGTGGTGGTAGAGGTTGTACAGGTGGAAGTAGTAGTGGAGGTGGAGGTAGAGGTGGTAGTGGTGGTGATGGTGGTGGTGGTGGAGGTGGTTGCTGTTGGTGGTAGTAGTGGTGGTGGTAGTCATACTGGTGGTGATGGTGCTCATGAAGAACATGCTGATGAGATGTGGTAGGAAAATCATAATAAGCATTCTTCAGACAGAGGGAAGAGCATTGCAAATCCTCTGAAGTCAATGGCCAATGTAAATTTTGCTGAGAATTTTTATCCTTTGTTCACTAAAAAAAATGCTAACTGCATCCATCATGACTGCCTCTATTTTCACTAATGCCTTCTGACAATCTGTAGAGTGCCTTTCTCAGTCTGGGCCAGAGGTGTGTACTAACATTCCTACTTTTTCTCCCTCCATAGTCCCCTTCCCCAGGACCTGTCAGAAAGATTCGCTTGCCGACCTCATGTTCCTGGTGGATGAGTCTGTTGGGACAAAACAGAATCTAAGGAACCTGCAGAACTTCCTGAAGAATATCACCTCCTCCATGGATGTGAAAGACAAATGCCTGCGGCTTGGTCTTATGAGTTACAGTGACAGAGTTCAGACTTTTTCTCCTCTGAGCTCAAGCACAACCCAATCTGAATTTCAGAAGCAAATCCAGAAGCTTTCTCTGCGGGCTGGGAAATCCAGTGCTGGTGCTGCCATTGAGAAGATGAGGAGAGAAGGCTTCTCAGCATCAAGTGGCAGCAGAAGGGCACAGGGAGTGCCCCAGATTGCAGTCCTGGTCACTGACAGACCATCAGATGACAAGGTGCGTGAGGCTGCACTGAATCTCCGCCTGGAGGATGTAACTGTGTTTGCCATGGGCATCCAAGGGGCCAACAAGACCCAGTTAGAAGAAATAGCATCTTATCCTCCAGGACAGACCATCTCCATGATGAAGTCCTATGCAGACTTGGAAATTTACAGTAAGAAGTTCTTGAAAAAGCTCCAGAATGAAATATGGTCCCAAATTTCAACTCATGCTGAACAAATGGAACTTGATAAAACTGGTATGTCTTTAAAAATCCTTTTCATAGTATAAAAATAATATGAGCAGTTGTCTAGGGCTGGGGCAGGAGTGAGGACTTGTTGTAATTGGGTAAGGGAACTTTAGGAGTTATGAAAATGTTCTAAAACTAGATTTTGGTGATGGTTGCACAACTTTATGAATTTCCTAAAAATCATTGAATGATTGCAGTGGATGAATGTTTTAAGCATGTAAATCATACCTCAATAAAATATACAAAATGTTAATTATAAAATAATTTGATAGTGTTGATGAACATAAAGAAAATAAAATCACCTGTGATCTTATCTTTCAGATAAAGCCATTCTTATCATTTATTTCTCTTATCTTTCAGTCTATTTTCTGTCTCTACACTCATGTACACACAAACACATGCATACACATTTCTTAAAAAACGATGTAACATTATGTGTATCAGTGCTGTCAAACAGAATTTTCTGTAATGATAGAAATGTTCTTTATCTTCACTGTTCGATAAGGCGACCACTAGCCAATCTTGGCTATTGAGCACTTGGAATGAGGCTAATGGAACTGAAGAACTGTGTTTTAATTTTAATTTAATTTAATTTTTATTTTAATAGCTACATGCTGATGGCTGTCATATTAGACCATGCAGGAGCACACTGTTGGGTAACTTGTATCAGTTACAATTACTTCTGAGTGTGACTAACAAAAGAAAAAATAACAATGATTTCAATAGGATAAAACTATTTTTTTTTCTGTTTCACAAATAAGTCCTAAGGTAGGTATAAGGAGCTGGGTAGTACAGCACTGTGTCAGGGACCCTGTCTCTTTCTAAGTTATTTTTCTGCTCTTTGTGGTCTCTGTTCCCAGCATTATAATCCAAGATAACTGCTGCTGGCATTACATTCACATCCAGCAACAAGAATTATAAAAGAGAAGGAAAAGGCAGGTTTCCCCCTCTTTTTCTTCAAGGTTATTCCCAGGAATTACACTCACCATCTTTGCTTACATCCTATTGGCCAGAACTTAGTCACATGTCACTCTTCATTGTAAAAATGAGAACTAGAAAATATAGTCTTTACTTGGGGCAGCCAAGTACCTAGGCAAATATTGGGGACTAAATTAGTGTAGAAAAGAGAATGGCTATTGGGGATAACCGGTATGATATGCCTTATTCACTTTTCTATCAACCTTATAACATGAACTTTTGTCCATCTCCTTAAATTTTTTTGGCAATATTCTTTTTAGGTTGGGAATAATATTCTGTCCTATGGATATAACATAATTTGTTTAACATATCCTAAATTGTTGGATATAGAGGTCATTGCCAATGTTTTGCTCTTATAAAAGTTTTGCAGGGATCATCATTGTATTTATATCTTTATACACAACCGAATCTGCTATAGTTTTACCAAGTTCTTTTCAAAGATACCAGGACATACTGCCAGAAGATACTTGATGTGACTTCGAATTTATCTAATTCTGAGATATCTGCTGACATTTCCCTGCAGATAAAATGCTTCCAAACAATAGGAACTCAAATTTGGCAGCACTCACATGGAAAAGAATCCTCCAATGATGTTAAAGGCTAATTTTAAATTCAGATTAGTCGATTGAAAGTTTAAGGATGCAATCCTGGGCCAGCCCTTGATTTCCTCTTGCATATATACATTACAAGGCAGCAGCAAGAAACCAGTCCCCTATTACCTCCTGAGTGATACAGAGAGGAGTCTCTCAGAGTGGCAGCTGCCTTGGTCTAGTAGCAACTTTTAGGGCATAGGAGGGATGTGTAGCACGGTCTCTCTCAAAGAGTTTGAAATTATGTGACAAAAAACTATTATTGTCATTACAGAATTTCTAAATGGGAAGATATGGGACCAAGGCTAGGACAAGGGCCATCCTTATCTTCCATAAGGCCTCAGTAAGTGCCTTCTTATTAATTCAGTGGCTCTCTAATACTGGTACCTGACTTAGATTGAGTTCCTCAGATATAGATGTCAGATAAGGATTCATGTGAAACTGATATATTAAAAATATACCCAGGAAAAACTGGAGATTGGTAGAGAAGGGAAGATATGGGACCAGGAAGGACAGGATGATAAGCCCCATGGTAAGTCCCATGGAGGGTCAATTCCACAGGACCATTTGAGAGACAGTGTGGGTTAAACCTTAGATTTGTCCTAGACAGGGGTCAATGTAACTGGAGAATTTATATTCCAGCACACAGAAGGGAATGTACATTTCCAGACACCTCTGGTTTAATACCAAGCAAAAAGGGTTTCAACAACCCGAGAGCAGCCCACCCACCCACAGACACAGGTGCTAGCTATTGGAATGAAAGTGCTGGGAACTGGTTACACAAAAATGGTAAAGGATTTGAGGGGATACAGGCGGAGCACCAAAAGTGTCTGCTGTAAATTTATCAGGACTTCCTGAGGAGCTTGCTAATAATTCAGTGGCCCAACCCAATGACTCCGTCTCTGCGAGTAGGGCCTAGGCCACCTGGATTTTAGAAAACTCCCCAGCAAACTCACTCTAGCAATATCTGATAACCACTGCCTCAGTGAATTTGCCATGGTCTACAGTGGGGTGGCCAGCTTTGTAGTTTCAGAACAGTCAGACACAGAGAACCAGTCTCTACTGACTTAGTCCCTGCTGTATCCACCACCTTTGGCACCACTAGGTATTCAATTTATTAAATAGAACTTCATTAAAGCAAGGAAAGACTCACATTAACCAAACCAAGAGGCTATGTATAAAAAAAGATTGACGATTATCTCTGCAATGGAACTATTAGTGCCCAGGGACCTAGACATTCATGTCCTCTGAGCAACATAGTCTCTCCCTGTAGACATATAGACAAGTTAGAAGCTAAAATGTAATTAAAATACTGCTGGATGATGTGGAATCAGAGCAAGGGAGTTAGTTTTATGACTGAAATGTCTAGTGGTATTTAATCAGGGGAATGACTATTTTAAAATCAAATATATAGATCTACATCTCTGTCTATCTCTCTGTATAACTGCAGGTGAGACCTTGTGCCAGGAGACACATTTCTCTTCAACCCTGTCCATTTGAACTTTTTATATGGATATATTCTGTAATTACACTGTCCAATATAATAGCCACTAGCCACATGGGACTTTTAAGCACCTGAAATGTGGCTTTTGCAACTGAGGAGCTGACTTTTAAATTTTATTTAATTTTAATCAGTTTAAATTCACATTTTAATAGCAATATGTGACTCACAGCCCCAGGCAGAGTTGGATGGGTATTGCCATTGTTACCCCCGGACTCGAATTTTTCTCTTCCACATTACTGACCACCATTCTTCTTTATTACATATATAAGTCAATTCATTCTGGTTGCTGTCAAGTTTTTGTGGCCTGGCATCACCCCTGTCTTTTACAGATAACTGCTTACCTTTGCCCTAATACTTTTTTTAAAAATAAATTTATTTTTGGCTGTGTTAGCTCTTCGGGGTTTCTCTAGTTGCAGGAAGCGGGGGCTACTCTTCGTTGTGGTGCATGGGCTTCTCATTGCAGTGGCTTCTCTTGCTGCGGAGCACAGGCTCTAGGTGCACAGGCTTCAGTAATTGTGGCTCGTGAGCTCTAGAGTGCAGGCTCAGTAGTTGTGGCACATGGGCTTAGCTGCTTAGTGGCATGTGGGATCTTCCCGGACCAGAGCTCGAACCTGTGTCCCCTGCATTGACAGGCAGATTCTTAACCACTGTGCCACCAGGGTAGTCCCTGCCCTAATATTTATATGTAGATTTTATAGTTTAATTCTCAGGGTCAAGCTTATTTCCAGTATTTCTGATTTCTTAAGGACCAACTCCTCATAGCCTGAAGTAGTGTCAATAGCCATATATTGCCAACAAGCTATCTAGAAAGAAAATATTTCTGAAATGACTAAATTGTGTTGTATTTTAAAGACCTTTTCACATACTCAACCAGGTAATTGTACACATAAATAAATTTTAAAGGTATGCTTTTCCTTCTACCCAATTTCAAAAATGGTTAAATAGAGTTGTAAATAGACTATTAGGAAAGTGAAAGCACTTTTTCAGAGAAGCTGCTCAACAAAGGAAGGAACATTTAGAGCTCCTTTATTTACAATTTTCTGTTGAAATCCTGTGATATACCAGGCCTACCGGGCAGAAGCAGAAAACTAGGCAAAGTCTCACCCTCATGGAGCTGACATTCTGTGACAGGAGACAGGCTGTGCTCATGAACAAATGAATAGGTAATTTCAGAAAGTAATGGGCATCATAAGGAAAATAGGTTAATAGAATAGACAATGATTGATGTGCTTTAGCTGGAAGGGAAGCCCTTCTAAAGAGCCGACATTTGAATTGGCATGACCAGGATGTGGGAAGGAACCAGCCATCAAGATTTCGGGGGAAAAATATTCCAGGAAAGAGGTAGGTGCAAAAGCCCTGGGGCACATTTAGAGTACAGTAGAAGCCCAGTGTCACTGGAACACAGTGAGGAAGATGAAGAATTGCTGGAAATAGGGTCAGAGAGAAAAGAAGGGGGAAAGATCGGCTGATTTTTCATTTTTAAATTCTAAATACAATGATAAATCATTTAAGCAGAAGAGTAATATGATCTGGTTCTAGTTTTAAATACATTATTCTAGTTGTCCTGGACAGAAGAGGTTATTGGGGAAGTAAGAACAGAAGGTCATTTCTCAGGAAATGATAAGGCATAAACTAAAAAGCTAGGTGTCAATACGAGAAAAACAATTTTAACTAAAAGCCTGGAGACTTGGGAATCTTGTCCTTACTCTTTAATTCACTGGCTGTGTGACCTCAGAAAAACCACTAGGCCTCATTCAGTTTCAATTTCCTCAGAAGGTTGTGGTAAATTTCAAAGGAGAAAATGGGTATGAATGTGCGCAGCGAAGTGTCCAGGCTCCGTGCAAACCTGAAGTGCTCTCATTCTTTAGAACCTTCGCAGCCTCATCCTCCTCTCCAAACCCTCCTGCAATGTTCTCTCCAGTTTCTCTATAGTTAACAGAGAATGCAATTTCTGCTTTCCATTTTTCTTCAGGCTGTGTAGATACAAAAGAAGCAGATCTCTATTTCCTCATTGATGGCTCAAGCAGCATTCAGAATAAACACTTTGAGCAAATCAAGGAATTTATGTTGGCGGTGATAGAGATGTTTAGCATCGGCCCAGACAAAGTCCGAGTTGGAGCTGTGCAGTATTCCCACAAGAAGGAAGTGGAATTTGATATCAATGACTATCCTAATGCTGTGGCATTAAGAAAGGCTGTTTCTAACATCAAGCAACTTGGAGGCAGAACTCTTACTGGGGCAGCCCTGGATTTCATTCTGCCACTAATAAGGAAGGGAAGGAAGCAGAGGATGAATGAGGTACCCTGTTACCTCATTGTGTTGACTGATGGGAAGTTCACGGATGGTGTCCTGGAACCTGCTGAGAGACTAAGGGCTGAACACATCACCATCCACATGGTCGGCATTGGTGAGGCTAACAGAACACAACTGCAACAAATTGCTGGGGCAGAGGAAAGGGTTCACTTTGGGCAGAACTTTGATTCTTTAAAAAGCATCAAAAATGAAGTTGTTCGCAGCATCTGCACTGAGAAAGGTAAGCAAAAGTAAAAGGCTTTATTCTCTGTACTTCGTTGGTTGCTTCAGGCAGACTAATAGGCCGAAACAAGGAATGACGTGACCAGTTGTCTGGCTCACATTTTGCTAACTTCCTTTATAACTGTGGAGGAATTCAGCCCCTCATTTTAAGCCAATTTCCAAGGTTGGAGAATCCCTATATAGACAGCTGCCCTAAGGCCATCTCGAAAGCCATAAGTGTGAAGGTTGCTAAGAATGTCGTTGCTTTGACAAAGCCCACTGCTATGGAGGATAAGAAACTTTATATTTGTGTATGTGTGTGTTTGTGTGTGTGTACACACTAATTCAGGCAGATGAGGACAGTGGAAAGAAAATGGGCACTGGCTTTAAGTAGATTAGGGTTCAACTCACTTCACTGCTTGAACCTTGCACTTCCTCGTCTGGAAAATGAGGATAATACCTACATCAGAGTATCTGTATAGGTTTAGCATAATAAACACCAACCATTATTTCTCTATTATGAATGCACACCTAGGACATATGTAACCCTTGCTTATTTTTATTTATAACAGAAACACGTATTTGCATTTTTGTTCTGACCAAAAATTAAGTAACAGAAGTAAGGAAGAACAATGTGCAAATTCCTGCACCTGATTGTTATTTCTCTTTTTAGTAATAGCCATTTATCTAAAAAAAAGATACAAATGAACTTATTTACAAAACAGAAATAGACCCACAGACATAGAAAACAAACTTATGATTACCAAGGGGAAAAGGCAAGGAGGGATAATTTAGGAGGTTAGTTTTAACACATACACACTACTATATATAAAATAAACAACAAGAACCTACTACTGTATAGCACAGGGGACTTTTACTCAATATTTTGTAATAACCTATAAGGGAAAAGAATCTGAAAAAGTATATATGACATTTTTAATCAACTATACTTCAATAAAATTTTAAAAACTAATAATAGCCACTTACTAATTGAAGATGGTGTGTGTTGACTGCAAGTATTAGCACCTGAAAATATCGTCTGCCAAGAGTCATGTTACTTACTGATTAAGATAAAGGATGATGGAGTCAAAGCATCAAAGTTCACAACCCAGATTTATCAATTATTGGCTGTGGACCTTGAATGGGTTACTTACTGTCTACCTGCCTTTGTCCCATATGTGTAGGCATATTGTGAAGCCTAAAGGTACTAATACATGCAGGGCACTTAAAAGAGGGCTTAGCCCATGGTAAGCGCTACATAAAACGTGGCTATTTTAAAAGTTGGTCAAGGTGTTCACTGATGTGGAAAGGAAAAGAATTCTAACTTACTTGAACTTACAAAAGTGAAAATGTGTTAGAATTTTTTCTGAGTCACTAAAATCCAAATAAAAATAAACTAGCAAATAAGTAGCATTAACAGCAAAATCCTAAATCACAACTTTATTGATTTTTTTCTTCCTGTTATGGACAGTAGTAGAGTAGGGTTTTCAGGATGTCTTAGAATGAGTGTAAGAGTACAGATTCCCTGACGTTTCCTGGAGTTGATGCCAAGGAAAGTAAAAGGGTTTCAGGAAACCTAAAATAGATTGTACTTCAGGTCTTCTCAAGGGAGAAAGTCATGGACCAATCTGAAGAAAGACAGTACGTTTTTTTGTTGATCAGGTAGTTGCAGTTCAGGTGCCAAAACCCTGGCACACCTGAGGGAGGAGACAAACTGTGGACAAGGAAATGAGCCATAATATGGTGAATAGAGAGGCAGGAAAATTAAGGACCCTATGCTGGAGGGCCTGGAAACCACTGACTGGTCTCAGAGCACATGTGGATGGAATGACACTGTGTATTTGTTCAGGAGCAGGTTAAGTGGTTCTAGCAAAAAGACCCTAAACTACACAACATAGAATATTGTTTCTCTTTTGTGTAATAGTCCAGGGTAAGCAGTCCAGGTCTAGCAAAGAGGCTGGTTCATTACCCTGCATTTGTGGAAAGGGAGATAGGGCCAGGGGAGCCCACCATGCTCAATTGTTTTATTGTTAAGTCCCAGAAGTGGCCAAATCAGTCCTGCTAATATCTACTAGCAAGAACTTAGTCACAGGGCCACATCTAGCTTCAACGAAGCCTGGCAAATATAGTCTTTACCTGGGCAACCATCTGCCTAGTTGAAACTCTTTTATTGACGTGGAAGAGTGGGAGATGGTAGAGGGCCAGAGTGGCTTCCATGACAAATTGAGATGAGGAGGTAGATCCTGTGAATACTGAACCACGGGTAAAAGTCTCCTCTTTTGACATGTGTTCATGGAAGAGAACCTTCCACACTTCGCAGAGCTGGGGCTTTGCCAAGGCCACAAACGTCTTCAGGAACTTCCCTATTTACAACTTTCAAAATGGCTCCAGGGCAGCATGGATCTCAAATGATGGTTTTAATACCCTCTGGTGAGCCTTATACAAGTTATTAGAAAACAGATAGCATCTTTTAATTCTTCTATGGCTGATACTGTATCATCGTTTTCAAATGTATCATCATTTGAAAATGATGATACATTTTCAAATACTATGGGATAGATTCTGTGAGTATTGAGGGAGGGGCTGGTAAAAGAATGGCAGTGATAACAGATAGACAAAAGCGTTAAGACTAAGGAGATACATGCTAAAGAAAATATATTTACACTATATATAGAATATGTGATATAAATATATACTATGGTACATATATATGTATATATATACACACACAACTCCTGCACCATGAATTAATAACACTTTTTTATGGCTTATAGAAATTGGTCTTCTATGCGTGTATATATGTACAGATACATATATATGCATATAAATGTCCACTTCCAGTCAGTAGGGTATCTACAAATTTTATGTATAAATAAAGGAACAGTCCATGTTGAATGGATATGTGCTTACTAATGTACTTATTATCTCTAGTAAAAATTTTTCACCTAAATTTCTAATATTGATTTGTAGAGTTTATCAAATCACTTTATTTTTTTAACATCTTTATTGGAGTATAATTGCTTTACAATGTTGGGTTAGTTTCTGCTGTATAACAAAGTGAATCAGCTATATATATACATATCCCCATATCCCCTCCCTCTTGCATCTCCCTCCCACACTCCTTATCCCACCCCTTCAACTGGTCAAAAAGCACTGAGCTGATCTCCCCGTGCTAGGCAGCTAATTCCCATTAACTATCTATTTTACATTTGGTAATATATATATGTCAATGCTACTCTTTCACTTCTTCCCAGCTTACCCTTCCCCCTCCCAGCATCCTCAAGTCCATTCTAAACGTCTGCATGTTTATTCCTGTCCTGCCCCTAGGTTAGTCAGAAACTTTTTTTTTTTTTAGATTCCATATATATGTGCCAGCATACGGTATTTGTTTTTCTCTTTCTGACTTACTTCATTCTGTATGACAGACTCTAGGTCCATCCACCACACTACAAATAACTCAATTTTGTTTCTTTTTATGGCTGAGTAATATTCCATTGTATATATGTGCCATATCTTCTTTATCCATTCATCTGTTGATGGACACTTAGGTTGCTTCCATGTCCTGACTATTGTAAATAGAGCTGCAATGAACACTGTGGTATATGACTGTTTTTGGATTATGGTTTGCTCAAGGTATATGCCCTGTAGTGGGATTGCTGGGTCGTATGGTAGTTCTATTTTTAGTTTTTGAAGGAACCTCCATACTGTTCTCCATAGTGGCTGTATCAATTTACATTCCCACCAACAGTGCAAGAGGGTTTGGTGGTACTGAATTCTCTTAACTTTTGCTTGTCTCTAAAGGTTTTATTTTCTCCATTCGAATCTGAATGAGATCCTTGCTGGGTAGAGCAATCTTGGTTGTAGTTTTTGTTCTCATCACTTTAAATATGTCCTGCTACTCCCTTCTGGCTTGCAGAGTTTCTGCTGAAAGATTAGCTGTTAACCTTATGGGGATTCCCTTGTATGTTATTTGTTGCTTTTCCCTTGCTGCTTTTAATATTTTTTCTTTGTATTTAATTTTTGATAGCTTGCTTAATATGTGTCTTGGCATGTTTCTCCTTGGATTTATCCTGTATGGGACTCTTTGTGCTTCCTGAACTTGATTGACTATTTCCTTTTCCATATTAGTGAAGTTTTTTTTTTTTTTTTTTGCGGTACGCGGGCCTCTCACTGTTGTGGCCTGTCCCGTTGTGCAGCACAGGCTCCAGACACGCAGGCTCAGTGGCCATGGCTCACGGGCCTAGTCGGTTCACAGCATGTGGGATCTTCCCAGACCGGGGCACGAACCCATGCCCCCTGCATCGGCAGGTGGACTCTCAACCACTGCACCACCAGGGAAGCCTCCCATATTAGTGAAGTTTTCAAGTATAATCTCTTCAAGTTATCTTCTCAGACCCTTTCTTTTCCTCCTCTTCTTCTGAGACCACTGTAATTCAAATGTTAGTACATTTAATGTTGTCCCAGAGATCTCTGAGACTGTCCTCAATTCTTTTCATTCTTTTTACTTTATTCTGCTCTGCAGTAGTTATTTCCACTATTTTATCTTCCAGGTCACTTATCCATTCTTCTGCCTCAGTTATTCTGCTCTTGGTTCCTTGTAGAGAATTTTTACTTTCATTTATTATATTATTCATCATTGTTTGTTTGCTCTTTAGTTCTTCTAGGTCCTTCTTAAATGTTTCTTGTATTTTCTCCCTTGTAATTCTAAGATGTTGGATCGTCTTTACCATCATCACTCTGAATTCTTTTTCAGGTAGACTGCCTATTTCCTCTTCATTTGTTAGGTCTGGTGGGTTTTTACCTTGCTCCTTCATCTGCTGCATATTTGTCTGTCTTCTCATTTTGTCTAACTTACTGTGTTTGGGGTCTCCTTTTCACAAGCTGCAGGTTCATAGTTCCCATTGTTTTTGGTGTCTGTCCCCAGTGGGTGAGGTTGGTTCAGTGGCTTGTGTAGGCTCCCTGGTGGAGGGGACTGGTGCCAGTCTTCTGGTGGGTGGGGCTGGATCCTGTCTTTCTGGTGGTCATGGCTGCATGCAGTGGTGTGTTTTTAGGTGTCTGTGAACTTAGTATGATTTTAGGCAGACTCTCTGCTAATGGGTGGAGTTGTTTTCCTGTCTTGCTAGTTGTTTGGCACAGGGCATCGAGCACTGGAGCTTGCTGACCATTGGGTGGAACTGGGTCTTACCATTGAGATGGCGATATCTGGGAGAGCTCTCACATATTGATATTATGTGGGGCCTGGAGGCCTCTGGTCGTCCAATGTCCTGCACTCAACTCTCCCGCCACAGTGGTCCATGCCTGACACCAGGCGGGAGCACCAAGATCTTGTAAGCCACATGGCTCAGAAGAAAAGGGAGAAAAAGTAAAAGAAAAAAATTTTTTAAATAATTTTAAAAATTATTCAAATAAAAAAAAATAATAAAAAGAAGAGAGAAATAAAACCAATAAACCAATCTACCGATGATAACAAGTGCTGAAGACTATAATAAGATAAACATAAAAATCAGAAACCAGTCAGTTGCAGACAGCAAACCCAAGTCTACATTTGCTCCCAAAGTCCACCGCCTCATTTTTGGGATGATTCATTGTCTGTTCAGATATTCCACAGATGCAGGGTACATTAAGTTGATTGTGGGGATTTAATCCACTGCTCCTGATGCTGAATGGACAGATTTCCCTTTGTCTTCTTTGTTTGCACAGCTCCTGGGGTTCAGCTTTGGTTTTGGCCCCGCCTCTACATGTAGGTCACCCTCAGGAATCTGTTCCCACCCAGACAGGACAGGGTTAAAGCAGCAGCTGATTATATGTCTCTGGCTGATTCAGGCTGGGGGTAGGGGGCGGTACGGTAGTTATAATTGGAACGCAGGGCGAGGCTGCAGTGGCAGAGGCTGCCATGATATTGAAACAGCCTGAGGTGCACCATGTGTTCTCCCAGGGAAGTTGTCCCTGGGTCATGGGACCCTGGCAGTGGTAGGCTGCACAGGCTCCTGGGGGGGTGTGGATAGTGACCTGTGCTTGCACACAGGATTCTTGGTGGCTGCAGCAGCAGCATTAGCATTTCATGCCCATCTCTGTGGTCCGAGCTGATATCTACAGCTCGCACCCATCTCTGGAGCTCATTTAGGTGGTGCTCTGCCTTCTGTGGGCAGACAGGGAAGGAATCCCCTCTCCTCGTGCACCCCAAAACAATTATCTCTTGCCTGTTAGGCAGGTCCAGACTTTTTCCCAGACTCCCTCCCGGCTAACTGTGGCACACTAGCCCCCTTCAGGCTGTGTTCAGGCAGCTAACACCAGTCCTCTCCCTGGGATCTGACCTCCGAAGCTGAAACCTCAGCTCTCAGCCCCCACCCATCCCGGTGGGTCAGCAGACAGCCCTCTCAGGCTGGTGAGTGCTGGTCAGCACTGATCCTCTTTGAGGGGATCTCTCCTCTTTGTCCTCTGCACCCCTGTTGCTGCGCTCTCCTCCATGGCTCCAAAGCTTCCCCCTTCCACCCCCCGTCTCTGCCAGTGAAGGGGCTTCCTAGCATGTGGAAACTTTTCCTCCTTCACAGCTCCCTCCCAGAGGTGCAGGTCCCGTCCCTATTCTTTTGTCTCTGTTTTTTTCTTTTGTCAGCATTCAATAGGAGTTGTTCTACATGTAGATATATTTTTGATGTATTTGTGGAGAGGAAGGTGATCTCCACATCTTACTCCTCTGCCATCTTGAAGGTCCCCCCTCAAATCACTTTAAATTATCCCAGAAAATAATGCTATATAAGGATTACCTGGAAATTTGTGTTTCAAGAATATACATAAAACCCTGGAATATTAGTCATATTAGTGACAAAAATTGCTTACTTTTCTCTGTCCTTTTTTGATCACCATTGCATCCTTAATGTATGGCCTGATACTTTCTGTTTCATAAACTTCAAGAATTATGAATGAATAAATGCATAATGCATATATGCATAAGTGAGTGAATAAATATATACTTTTGAAGTTGTATTTCTTCTCTAAAACTTCTTAGGTAATCTTCAATGAATTTCTGATTTAAGGTTCTAGTCAGCAGGCTTCTACAAAAGAAGCAGATAAAATTTTCAAATGCAATGGAAGTTGCTTGAGTTAATTTTAGATATTTTCTGATTAAAGGATTTATTTCTGCTTTACTGTCTTTTATACATTCTGAGGACAATTCCAACCTGGTTTATTTCTGGTCTTTTTGATTACATGCAGGATGTGAATACATGAAGGTCGATATCATGTTTCTGGTGGATGGTTCTGGCAGTATAGGATATGAAAATTTTGGGAAAATGAAAACCTTCATGAAAAACCTGTTAGCTAAGGTTCAGATTGGCCCAGACAAAACCCGAGTTGGTGTCATTCAATTCAGTGATCATAATAGGGAAGAATTCCATCTTGATAAATACTATACACAAAAAGAAATTTCTGATGCAATAAACAGAATGTCTCCCATCAACAAAAACACTTTGACTGGAAGTGCACTAACCTTTGTGGATCCATACTTCACTGAGCCCAAGGGGGGCCGTTCAATGGTCAAAAAGTTTCTCATCCTCATCACTGATGGAGAAGCCCAAGATGATGTGATAGACCCTGCAAAAGCTCTTCGGGACAAAGGTGTGGTCATCTTCTCTGTGGGGGTGTATGGGGCCAATAGATCTCAGCTGGAGGAGATCAGTGGGGACGGCAGCCTGGTCTTCCAAGTTGAGAACTTCGATGATCTAAAGACAATAGAGAGTAAACTCATCTTCCGCGTGTGTGCTCTTCATGGTAAGTGACCCTGTTATCCTTCAGGACTCAAGGGTGTGAGCTGTTGACTTTATAGTGGGGTGAACAGTGACTTGGACACTGGGCTTGGCCTCCAACTGGACTTTGATATTAAATTTTGATCTTATCTATGCTATGTTAATATACCCATGACCTCAGGAACATATATACAAAATACCAAGATATATTCTAGAATAACAGTTTTGTCAGCTAATTTGGCAAAATGTACTCTGATTTTGATGACTTTAAATATATTCTAAGAAGGTCTCAGAATTTTACATTAAATTCCCAACTCTTTAATACCTGCATACTAGATTTTCCAGAGCCAATTTTTAATCCCAAATGATTCCCCAAATTGTTTCTTGGCTACCTATAACCATTGTTAAGCAGTAAATTGAAATACAAATTCATCTTCCTCTTAGTTAAATTAAAACCAATATCCTAAGCACAGTATCCCCCTAACAAAAACCCTCTGTATTTTAAAGTTATAGTGTATATTTTCATTACTTCACATTATTCTCTTACCCTCTATCAGCTAAGTATCATGCATCAGCTGTTTGTGTATCTATCCCTTTGTAAAATTTTAATTTGCTACTTCTTTTTAAAACAATTGCTTGGGGTCATCACTTTTATCTGACAAACTGTAATCCTTTTCAAATTGAATTGAACAACCTTCCGTTTGAGCCCATCAATTTTAATGACTCGAGTAAGAACTTGCTATAAATCCACATGTAAGATTAACAGCACCTGTGCTTTTAAATCTACCATGTGCTGTTGTTATCTGTGTTTTGGATACAACTAAGGGAACAAACCAAAGCATTAGTAACTGTATATTGTTCCTCTGGCAACAGAGGCCTCCTCTGGACTTCGTTCTTCAGGATTATGTGTTTCAAAATTTCAGAAAGTTAACAAATAAGGTGTCCTAGTGTAAACTCTGAGCTTTAGGCAGTAGCTCTAAGATTTCTCTTGGAACAGCTTAACTGGAATTTTTTTTCTTCCTCCAAGAATGGCAGTGATTTCCAAACCCTTGGGATTGTAGACACATTCTAAGAAAGGCTTACCTTAAGGCCACGGCCCCACCTTTGAAATCCAAAGGGCTCTTTCCGGCCTTTCTTCATTTTGAGAAATGTAATGTTTGTGGAGACCTTCTCTATAGCATGAGGTGAACTTTTAGCTGATTTATACATTAGATCAATTCATAAATATTTATCAAGTTATGACTAGTCACCAAATCACACTGGGTTGTTTTTCTGATGTAGCCTGGGCTCATCCACAGTGGATGAGACTTGAAATTTTGAGGGTTCATTGCCAGAAATAAGGATTGGAGGTAAGATAGGCAGGTGGAGGGTGAACCTTTAGGAAACATGTGCTTAAGTTACTTAGGGAAGGAAAAGAGTGGAAACAAGCTCACACTTTGGAGACTGAGCCAGAGTGGTTGCTTGGCTTCTAATGTGGAAGAGGGCTTGGGGCTGGGGTGAGGTGACAGGAGACTTAGCTCTCCCCCTACATGGGCTTTTCTGGGTTCCAATTTGAGAAGTCAGGGGAAGGAATACATGTAAATTCAAAGAGGCATGGTGCACACGGGAAAGTTTATCTACTAGAAGATGAGGAGACAGCTGGAGTCTGAAGGAGCAGGATGAAACTCCTAGTTTATCCACTGAGCCCCTGACCCTTTCAAAACTACAGGCCAGTCTGGCAAACATTGGTCGTGTCTCACCACTGAACTACATTGAATTACCTTCTGACATTCCCTTCCAGTTGAAAGCCTGCTTAGCAAAAGGTGTTGCATGACCTGATGAAATTTAGCAGAATAGAGTCGGGAGGCATGAGGAGCACCAATCTGATCACAGAGTTACATAGATAAGGGTGCCTGTGTCCTTGGAATCATGATGTGGGCAAGTTCTACATCTCTAAGCCCTCAGCTTCTTTCTCTTTAAAATGGCAACAGTAACTAAGTGAACTGCAGTATCTGGCAGGTGGGAGGGACGTGGCAAACGTAGTTTGCTTCCCTTCTAGTCTGTCTGTGCAGAACACACTGCAGGAAGTTTGTGATGCCTACTCTCTTCTCCTTTCAGATTGTAAAAGGATTAGACAGTTAGACGTTGTGTTTGTGCTGGACCATTCAGGCAGCATCCTGCCCCAAGACCAAGAAAGCATGATCAATGTCACTATCCATTTGGTGAAGAAATCGGATGTTGGCCCGGACAGAGTTCAGTTTGGAGCGCTCAGATACTCAGATCATCCTGAGATTCTCTTCTACCTCAATACGTACTCAAACAGAGCAGCCATCATCGAGCATCTGAGGAGGCCCAGGGACACGAAAGGGAATACCTTCACTGCCAGGGCTCTGCAGCATGCAAACAACCTGTTCATGGAGGAACATGGCAGCCGTCTCAAGCAAAACGTGAAGCAGATGCTGATCATCATCACAGATGGGGTATCCCATGACCGAGATCAGCTCAGTGACGCGGCTTCAAAATTAAGAGCCAAAGGCATCATCATCTATGCAGTGGGTGTAGGAAAGGCCGACAAAGAAGAACTGGAGACTATGGCGGGGAATAAAAACTATACTATCCACATCAGTAATTTCAACAAACTGAAAGATATTTACCTGCCTCTGCAAGATAGTATGTGTACCAATGCACAAGAGGGTAAGTTGGGCTGTTAAAGTTTCTACAGGGATAGCAATACAAGTTTACACAAAAAATGTATGATAACTTGGCTTCCCATTACCTGGGTGTCACAGGATGAACATTTCTCTGCTCAGGCTACCAGTTTTCTCATCTCTGAAAGAAATGCATTATTGATTAAGCAAGAGTCTAAAGGTCCTTTGTCACCATATTGAAGACATTATACAAGAAGGTTTCAGAAGCAGTCCTTGCTATCTGGCCTCCCTGTTTCCTTTTTCTTGGCAGAAAGGACTCTTCTTAGGGTAATATTCACCTTTCCTCATTTCACGGCTGCCTGTGCTGCCTGTTTGCTTAATGGCCCCAAGTGCAACTACTCAGTATCAGTTTCAGGTCAAACTCAAGTGGAGAGTTTCATGGTTTAAACAGATAGACTTTTGTCTTCAAAGTTCCATGGGCCTCTAAATGGGATTGTCAGCATCCTGTAGGGCCATTGGAAGTCCAAGTGGTATAGTGAACTTTTCTGGATAAAGGCCAGGAATGGGGTAATAGAGACTGGCGGCTAGGAACCAGGAGGGAAGGGGTCAAAGCTTATCCATGAGATACCCCAGGGCAGGAGGGGCTGGAGGCATCACATCTGAGGGAGGAAAGGGTTTGCCACCTGACCTCAAAGCAGCAGATATTGACAAGTCATCTAGGAGATCTCTGTGCCTCCTTGGAAGGCTGGAATCCTGGCCAGATATTAGCCCAGGCCGCCCGACATGGCAGATGCATCAGTCAACCAGCTAACTTCCTTTCTTCTTTCCTCTTCCCTCCCTTCTTCTGACTTCCTTCTCTTTTTCCTTTCCTCCTCCCTTCCTTCCTCTCTACCAGTTTGAAACCTACTTTTGTATCCAACACAAATCATGTTTCTATGACTGACGTTAACTCACTCTCATCTCTATGAAATAGTCCAACCCCAAACAAAACCTCCCCCCATATCCTGTGTCGGACCAGCATTTGCTAGGCTGGGTGAAACTACTTCTGACCTCCACAGCTCTACTTTACTTAAGTAAGCAATAAATTCAGCTTCTTGGTTTCAGATACTGAATAATGGTATTTAAGAAAACATGACTTTTCCCAAGGGAGTGGGGCCAGCTCAATTCTTGCACCTGTCTGGTCCTTCCCTAGACTCCCACCCTTGCCATCTGTCCTGTTGCCTTCCAGACCATCCTTAACACGGAGTGATCTTTCTGATACACACTGGGCTGTATCACTGATCTGCTCACAGGTTACAGTTTCTAAACTTCTGAGATCCACTTAGCCTCTGCTGACATCTCCCACCTCATCTCTTGCCCCCCATTTCATAGCCTTTCCCATCATCCTGAAATTCCTCCCTCTTTGCACGCATCATTCCACCCACCACAAGCCTGCCACTTCCCTTGGCTGCACCTAGCTTGTCTGTCACATCCAGCCTTTGTTTGCCAGTTTCCTGACCCAGCACCCAGCAGTGTCCCCACCGTGTCCCTCAACTCCTGCACCTTCTATTTCTCCTGGTGGTAGCACTTAACTCATACTTGCTGTTTCATTATCTGTACCCATCACAAGACTACGAACTCCTTGGGCAGGCTTGGGCTTTTGTTTATCACTGGGTCCTCACCAAATCTAGTACATTACTAGGACTACAGTCTTTTCCTAGGAATATGGGGCCTGCTTTCTTCTCATCTCCCACACCTGTCTTTTTGGAGGTAGATGCTGAGATGGAGTTTGGGATGCAAGAAGTTTATTAGGGAGGCACAGCTGTGAAAGAAAGGGGGGAAAGAAGAACAGGCAGTAGAAGTCAGTGATGCATGCTTCGTCATCTCAGTTACCTTCAGTGATCACTTTAGTGCTGCCCCATCCCAGCCTTTGCATTTGAAGGGAACCGAGCATCATCCCTTCGTTATGGACCATTTCACACTGGACTTCAGGGAGATGACCCTGTACCCTGTTTATTAACACTTGTCCATGAAATTTTAATATTTGGGTTATGATATTATTAAAACAATTTGTAATATAAAAAAGTGCTGGATTTAAGGATAAAAGGGACCTAGGTACCAGCTCCTCTGCATAGTAATTGCGTATTCTGAGGCAACTTACTTAACCTCTGAATTCCATTTCTCTACCTAACAAACAGAATAATTACTCACAAGGTGGTCATGAATATTAACCATTATTATATGCTAAACAGGTTTTTTAAATGATAACTTTCAACACAGATGTAAAATGGTAACATTAATAGTAACAGGATTACTAATAATAGTACAGTGGTACTTGGCTTGGGTGAACATTCCAGTATGGGTATGTTGAAGAGATTTCAAGCCTTCGTAATGACCTTTTAATGAATATATTCAACCTAGTCAAATGTCTTACTTTCTTTCTCAGAGTAGTGTTCAGTGTCCTTTCAAATGAATCATGTAAATAATTAAAATTTGAAACAAAATCTATTAGCTTTCTCCTCCCCACTACTTTTTCTTCTCTTTGAGGGCCAATCGTGGTTCTCTCATCTGTTACCTTATCTCAATTTGCCATGAATGTGAGGATTTAGTAAAGCAATTTAAATATTTGAGCAAAGGGAAAATTTAGAATGACTCACAAGGACAGTAACTGATTTATTTTTTCAACTGCAGTCTGTAACATTCAAGAAGCCGATGTGATTTTCTTTTGTGATGGCTCTGACATGGTATCTGATTCAGACTTTGTTACCATGACAACTTTCTTGTCAGACTTAATTGATAATTTTGACATTCAGTCTCAAAGGATGAAAATTGGGATAGCACAATTTGGGAGCCGCTACCAAGAAATTATTGAGTTGCAAAACTCTCTGACTAAAACCCAGTGGAAGTCTCGAATTCAAACTATGACGAAGAGCAACGGGCTTCCGCGAATGGACTTGGCACTGAAACAAGTGAGCGTTATGTTTGAGCAATCCGCTGGTGGGAGAAGGAAGGCTGGTGTCCCTCAGACTTTGGTGGTTATCACATCTGGGGGTCCCCGCTATGATGTGACAGAGGCAGTGAAGACCCTGAGAGAAGATGGCATTTGCATTCTGGCTTTGGGCATAGGAAATGTTTATAAGGAAGAGCTCTTGTCGATAACAGGCAATTCTGAAAAAATCATCACTTTTAAAGACTTTGATAAACTAAAGAATGTGGATGTGAAAAAAAGAATGGTCCGTGAAATCTGCCAGAGCTGCGGGAAAACCAGTGAGTGCGCCCTTGCTCTTTCTTTGTTATTATTTGATTGCAGCTTCCCAGTTGTCCATTTCCCAAAGTGTCTGTGGGTGAGTCCAACAGAACACGTGTGCGGTGAGAATAGACATCTCCTCTGTTTCCAGAAATTGAGATTGGTCAGCCTCCCTCAGAGACAGGGGAAAGGGTGCAGAGGCTGGAGGAGGCCCTGGGTTGTGTCCCCTGGTCAGCCCTGCCCCCCAATGTAATCCAGTGGTTATGCTCCTCTAACACCTGGAACTCAGCCTCCTATTTCTACCCTCTCTGCTTCTGGAAGTCCTAGAGAAATGCCCTGCATCCCACAGGAAGTAAGTAAAATAAACATTTGCTGACTGGACATTTTCCTATTTTAACTTTGTTAAACCATCTTGTAAGGGATTCAGTGTGCGTGTGTGTGTGTGTGTGTGTTGTCCATCTGTGTCAGATGTGTCAGCACACATCTGTACATTTTCTTCTTTTAATGATGGCATTCATATAATCATAACATAGTAAAGATTTGAATCTTTTAATTTAATTTATGATCATTTAATTAATTAATGATCATTAATTTAATTTATGATCATTAATGATCATTAATTAATGATCATTTAATTTCCAGAGTTCACCAATGCTGATGGCTACAAAGTCCAGGTAGGTCATGGAAGTGAGTAAAGTGGGCAGGGAGTGAAGAAAATGAACGCAGAGCCACGGCTCACCTGATGAAGATGTCATTCTTCAGCTCCAGCTGAGAGTTGCTGTGTGGGACTCAGGTTCTGTACACTTGGTGCTGGGAGTTGGGAGGACAGAGCAACATTGAAGGATAATATTTTGTGGAATTTGCACAACAGGCAGAAATTCCCCAGAGAGCTTCTGTTTCTAGACTCGTTATGATGGAAGTGACTTCTTTTACAAAACACATTGGTTTTTCCAAGCTCTCTATTGGGGTGCTCACTGGGGGCAGATGACAGTGGTGGAGGAGCCCGGGACTGGAATCAGAACAGGGTTCCCATTCTGGTTCAGCAGCAGCAACCGCCATGCATGACCATCTCCTCATGTGTAAAATGAGCAACTGGACAGGGTCAGGGGTGACCAAGTGACAACTTGTAGCTGAATTGGGGTTGTCCTATTTGGTGTTGACAGCTTCTTAATTAATTGATAACTTTTACAAACTGGAGATATTGCATTAAAATGCAGATTTCAGGTTTCTTTTTGAAAAATCAGACAACGTAACCACATTAAGCCCCATTTCCCACATGGCTACTCTCAGCTGGAACTGAATGGTGGACAGATGTGTCATTGCTCTGCGTTCATTTTCTCATTCCCTGCCCACTTGACTCGTTGATATTACCCTCCTGGCCTTTGCCACCATCTGAGTTGGTGGTCTCTGGATTAAATAAACTCTAAGGACAATTCAAATATTTAATATGTTATAATTATATGAGTCATAATATGTCATCATTAAAAGAAGAAAATATGCATGCACATGTGCACACACACACGAGGCCAGCCACTGAGAATAAGACTAAACCATGATTAGACTTCAAACAGTTACTGAAACATGTAACATTTGAATGGGACATGCAAGGGCGGGGAGGGTGAGGGTGAACCTGTGCTACATGTTGACTGAGCAGCCAGTATTTTCCTTTTTGGACACTTTTGGGTCCTAGAGACCCTCCAGCCCTAGACCATGACTGCTTCCCCTTTTCCTGCCCCATCTGCCCTTCCTTGCTCCTGTCTGCTCATTAATTTGGCCTTATTTCCCTTGGTCTCCAGACTGCTTTCTGGACATAGTGGTCAGCTTCGACATTTCCACTCACCTGATGGGGCAGCCATTATTCCATGGCCACCCCCAGCTGGAATCATACCTCCCAGGCATCTTAGAGGACATTACCTCCCTCAGGGGTGTGAGCTGCGGGGCAGGCACAGAGGTACAGGTGAGCATGGCCTTTAAGGTGAACAGTGACCAGAATTTCCCCACCAAGTTCCAAATCTACCAGGAAACAATATTTGACAGCCTACTGCAAGTCACCGTCAACGGGCCAACTCACCTGAATGCACAGTTCGTGCAGTCCATGTGGGACACGTTTAACGATACGTCTGCATCCCGAGGACAGGTATCCGTGTCACATTCTAGCTCCCATCTCCATGCTCTTGTATTGGTTTCTCCCTCCCAGTTATATGTTTTGTTCTCATGTCATCCCATTCTATGCTTTCCTCTTTCTCTAGGTATTACTCATCTTTTCAGATGGTCTTGGGAGTGAAAGCAAAATAATGCTTGAAGATACATCGGACAGGCTCAGAGAAGCAGGTAAAGTTGAAATTGAAAAAGTAAATGATGAAGCATGGAATCTGCTGAACAAGTCTGTACCTACTAGGGAGCTCTGGAACTTGGGATTTGCCTGGCCACTTGAAGCAACTGCTGCTGGTGTCCTGCCCAGACCCCCTTGACCAGCTGCCCACTTATCCCCCAAATGCTGCAAACACTACAGCCAAGTTCTTATACCTGTGACCTTCTATAGATGTGTGCCCTTGACTGAACCCAACAGTGACCTGATGCTTGGAATGGGGGTTGGGGTTACACATCCCACCTGAGGGATGAGAGCAGGGGTAATTATTGCAGAGGGATACAGAAACCCAACACTCTTGCCTGAAGTGGGTCAACTCTGGTATAGCCTACACTCCAGGGACCCTCAGGAATCAGACCCAGGTGAGGACTTTACTGAGACACATCCTTGCTCACAACCTCCCCTTCCCTTTCCTGCTTCTCTCTCTCCCTCTGTAAGCCACTTACATACAGATTCCTGTCTCAGATTCTGCTTCTAGGGAACCTAAGACACTTCCTACTGTGTCTGATTTTCCATGGGAAAGATTGCAACATGGATTTTGAAAAGCACTTGTCACTATACCTCCCCTGTCCATGTCATAGTTTCAGAAGAGCTGGGAGCTAAGTGCAGAAGTGGAGAGTCACATACAGAGACAGGAGGCAGGCAGGTGACCGGCAGGTGGGGCATGTTATTGGAGGCTTCCTTGGTGTAGCCCTCGTGGCTTCCAGTGTTCAGCTTCCATGGAAACTCCCAGGGGCCATAAATGTCCTGGTTGTGTCACCTTCCCTTCTTGAATCCCTACTATACATTCCCACTGTTCTTAGAATATCAAATTCCTTCATATGGCCTGTGAGGCCTTACAGGATCTGGCCCCACTTCCCACTCAGCTTTACCTGGCTGCTCACACTCTGTTCCAGCATCAGAACTTTTTCCATTCTCCCTCCAATGTCCTTTTCAACCTCACCCTCCCCACCCTTGCATATCCTCTTTCCTTCTGCCTGGGACTCTCCCCACTCTCAGCTTCCCCCAAGTTCTTCTCACCACCTCCCTTCTCTGGTTCTTTCCCTTGACCAACTTCCATTCATCCTTTAGGATCAGTCTAGACATCAGTTCTTCGCAGAAACCTTGTGTGACCTTCCAAAACCGAGTTAGGAGCTTCTTCTTCAGACTTTTGTAGCATCCTGACCCTCTCCCTGGTACAATGATTAATACATAATAGGCTTCTAATAAGCAAATATTTGTTTAATGAAAGGAGAGAAAGAGTAAATGGACCAGCGAATGAATTAATGAGTGAGTGAATGGGTGAATAAATGAATAAATGAATTCCTGGGTATGGCCAGGAGTTCAGTTGAGACTGGAATCACCTGGGCGTTCCTCAAGCTTCCAGGGCCCACCCAGCTGCCAGGGTGTTTGGCAGTGGAGATGATTTGAGAGCTATTTACATTCTATTTACAAATTTTGTAATTAATTTACAAATTAATGTAATTAATTTACATTCAGAAAAATTCATAGTTCATAGCAGCACTATTTACAATAGCCAAGACATGGAAACAACCTAAATGCCCATCAACAGATGAATGGATAAAGAAGAT
Source organism: Aethalodelphis obliquidens (assembly GCF_003676395.1). Classification (NCBI taxonomy): domain Eukaryota; kingdom Metazoa; phylum Chordata; class Mammalia; order Artiodactyla; family Delphinidae; genus Aethalodelphis; species Aethalodelphis obliquidens. The sequence continues at coordinate 11,138,254 of NW_020838000.1, forward strand.
GAGGTATATATATGCAGTGGAATAGTACTCAGCCACAAAAAAGAATGAAATAATGCCATTTGCAGCAACATGGATGGACCTAGAGATTATCATACTAAGTGAAGAAGATCAGACAGAGAAATACAAATATCATATGATATCACTTTTATGCGGAATCTAAAAAAATGGTACAAATGTACTTATTTACAAAACACAAATAGACTCACAGACATAGAAAACAAACTTATAGTTATCAAAGGGGATAGTGGTGGGGGAGATAAATTAGGAGTTTGATATTAACACATACATACAACTATGTATAAAATAGATGAACAACAAGGACTTACTGTATAGCACAGATATTGAACTATATTCAATATCTTATAATAACCTATAATGGAAAAAATATATATATTCTGTTATATATATATATATATATATATATATATGACTGAATGACTCTGCTGTGCCCCTGAAACTAACACAACATTGTAAACTAACTATACTTCAATTTTTAAAAATGGTGTAAAAAATAAATTTAAAAAAGTTACTAACTACCACGTTAAAAAAAAATTCAGAAGAACTGTGAAGATGAACAATATCCTTTCTTAAAAAATTGCTTTCAAATGCCCCAGAACTGCATTAAGATTGGTGGTGAGGAATCAAACACAGTTTTCTGCTAGTGTTTTTCTGTAAGATTTCTTAGATTTCATGCTGAGGTCAGGAACCATTGCCTCATGTGTGTACTGAAGATGCAGGCAAAGCGCTGTTGGGTTCTTCAGTATCAAGAACACTCCTTTCTTTTATTTTTCACCCCTTTTTGATTCTTTCATTCATGTTCACTGAATGGAAATAAGATGGGCTTTCCTTCTTTTTTGTGTACAATTCCTGGGGTTTTATATCTGTTGTATTTACTGCCTAGGACTTGACGCTTTGCTGGTGGTTTCCCTAAACTCAACCTCTCATGATGAGTTTTCCAGCTTTGAATTTGGAAAAGGATTTGATTACAGGATTCACCTGACCATTGGAATGAAAGAATTGGGCAATATGTTATCACAGTATCTGGTGAGTTGCTGAAGAAAAAAAAAAACATTATTCAAAATGCCCTGGGAACATTGGAATTGGAATCCTGATGAGTATTCCCAAAGATTCCCTTGTTTGCCCTAAATTCAGTTACATGGTCTTTAGCATATGAAAAATTGTGAAAGCCCAGAGCATTGTTCTTTGCTTCGCCATGCCCTTTCATCCCTTGTCATCTCGCCAGATGAATGCAGAGGAAGCTAAAATCCAACCAACCCCTAATCAAATCAAAAGCCCCCAACAGTTTATGCTGCAGAAATCCAAGGAAACAAAAGCTGTTAACTAGGAACCAACCAGTCTTGTGCACACTTGGCCTGTGGCCATCTGTGTAGTGAGTGCCTCTTCTATAAATAGAGGTCATTTCCTTGGAAAAGGTATGTCGCCAGTGCAGTTGCTGATCTGGTGCTCTTTCTTCAGGGTTAAGTCAAAAAGCACCTCTTATTCTCCGCAGCCCCTCACCCAATGAGAGAGGACAGGCTGTAGGTGGTGAATTAGGATTTATGTCAATTCAGTTCTTATGTGATGAAGTTCCTCACCATAGTTGCTCACTCATTTTTTCTTTTTCCCAGGGAAACATTGCAGAGAGGACTTGCTGCTGTACGTTTTGCAAATGTTCACAGACTCCAGGACCTCAAGGGATCCGAGGACCACAAGCCTTAAAGGTGCCATTGAGTTGTGACATGCTTTTACCTAATGGGCTTTGATTTGGTGTAGGTGGAGCTGAGATTGAGTAGTTGGGTTTGCAACCTTTGCTTGATACTGATGTAATTACTTTGGGCCATTTGTGTGACTTCTATGGTGTAGGAGCCAGATCAGAAGGGCTCACATTTTTAAAAATATATATTTTATTGAAGTATTAATTTACAATGTTGTGTTAATTTCTACAATACAGCAAAGTGATTCAGTTATACATATATACACATTCTTTTTCATATTCTTTTCTATTATGGTTTTTCATGGGATACTGAATATAGTTCCCTGTACTATATAGTAGGACCTTGTTGTTTCTCTATGTTATACATAGTAGTGTGTATAAGCTAATCCCAAACTCTTAATTTATCCCTTCCCTCCTTCCCCTTTGGTAGTATAAGTTTGTTTTCTATGTCTGAGTCTATTTCTGTTTTGTAAATAAGTTCATATGTATCATTTCTTAGATTCCATGTATAAGTGATATCATATGATATTTGTCTTTGAGTTACTTCACTTGGTCTGATAATCTCTGGGTCCGTCCATGTTGCTGCAAATGGCATTATTTCATTTTTTATGGCTGAGTAATACTCCAGTGTATAAATATACCACATATTCTTTATCCACTCCTCTGTTGATGGGCTTTTAGGTTGCTTCCATGTCTTGGTTATTGTGAATAGTACTGCTGTGAACATTGGGGTGCATGTGTCTTTTTGAATTAGAGTATTTTCAAATATATGCCCAGGAGTGGGATTGCAGAATCATATGGCAACTCTATTTTTAGTTTTTTGAGGAACCTCCGTGCAGTTTTCCATAGTGGCTGCACCAATTTACATTCCCATCAACAGTGTAGGAGCGTTCAGAAGGCTCACTTTTGATGCTACTATTAAGAATGACTCCCTTTTCTCTTATGTATCCTTGGTGTTGTTGCTCCTTGGCTTTGCAGTTTACACTTTTGCACATTAGACAGTTTGAAAGGTGTCAAGAGGTGTTAGAAATGGTGGGGAAAGTTGTGCTTCATCAGCAATGATACGTGATTGAACTTCAAAAAGAACATAGCACTGCAGATTAATAGCCCTTAAAAAAAGATTATGGAAGATCAATTACACAGCAATAGCATAGATAAATATATCGTGGTATTTTAATTCAGTAGAATGCTCTAAGGTAGTGAAAATGAATGAACTACAGCTACACATAACAACAGGGATAAATTTTACAAACACAATAATGGCCAAAAAAAGCAAAACACAGAAAAGTACGTATGGTATGATTTCATTTATAAAAAGTTTGAAAAGAGGCAAAACTAACCCATAGTGTCTAGGGACGAATGATTAAGTAAGTAGTGAAGTATTTTTTTTTTAAGTCCAGGAAATATTATCATAAAAGCAGGAGTGTGTTCCCAGGGGAGGAGTGAGGAGTTGTTTGTGACTGGGGTAGCTGCTGTGTCTGGGTACCAGCCATGTCCTATTTCTTGGCCTGGGCGGTGATGACACAGATGTTCACTTCATAATAATTAAGCTGTACCTTTATATTTTATTTACTTTTATGCACTTTTCAAATGCATTTCAGATATCACAATGAAAAGGAGTCTGGGCTATTTTATTTTAAGAACTCAAACACAGTTCTTGCTCCTCAGTGCTGCATTGTCCATCCTTGTGAAAGGATAATTGATCAAGGACCTCCCTTTAGGTCCTTGTTGTTTACCTGTTTTATACACAGTAGTGTGTATATGTTAATCCCAAACTCCTAATTTATCCCTCCCCTTGACTTTTTACTAAGTTACAGTGTTTTGTTTAGCACAGTTTCGTCTCTTATTATGTTGCTTGGTACTAGAATTCTATTCCAAGAGCAAAACTCCCCAGTATACTGAGCAGACAGTGCGGACCTGTGTTAGAGGGTGAGGAAAGCAAACCTTAAAGGAAATCCTTGCCAAAAATAAACCACGAGGCAGTTAAACGCAGAGGGAGAGATGATAGCAACTTAAATATGCATAACCTTGTTGTTGAAGGGCTTATTCTTTTTTAAGCTCTCAAAAAAGCAGAAGAAAGTAAAATGATCTCTTTGGAAATGTTATCAATTTGCCTGCTGAAAGGGTCCTGGTGGCCACCACTGTCCTCCATGCAACCCCCCCTGGCACAGGGCTGACCCTGAAGCCCTGAGCTGCACTGGGTTCCAAACTCAGCCTCCTGTAGGCATCAGGAGGCCACCTCTGCAGAGGGCTTCAGAGCCAATAACAAGGACAAAAACTAGCCCTAGAACTTGTCTGACTCTCTTCACACTCACAGACACACCTGCAAAAACCACAACCAGGTTGGAGGGAGGGTCTTGCCTAAAATGCCTAATGTAACAAGTTTGAGTTGATGGAAGATGACTAAGATTGAATTTTCTCTCTTTCCTCCCAGGGTCTTCCAGGTCTGAAAGGCAGCAGAGGACACAGGGGAGAGGAGGGAGACCCTGTAAGTTTTTGTGACCCACTGCCCACCATACTTACTGATTTCCTTTTTTCATAAAAGAAGCTTTATTTTCCAGAAGGGATAATGGGGTTTTGTTTATATAGTTTTTGTAGTTTGGAGGGAGGGAGAATGGGTTGTTTTTCTTTTTTTTTCCTTTTCCTTGTCTTAATCATGAGGCACTTGCTAAACCTACTTTTTGGGAGAAGGAGGGAGCAGGCTCACCTACATTTTGCCTGGCACAGTTTTGTGGGTGGCAGGGAGCTAGGCATCCTCTTTCCTGCCCCTGCACAGGGTGAAGCTGGATTATTTGCGAGGGGCTCTCTCTGGACCTGCAGTCCAGTGCTTCGGACATGGAAATAGAAGCCGGCAAAGCACCCGCTAAACACGGTGTTGTGGTCCCAAGCCACATGTGGTTTTCGAATCTCAATCTTTGACCCCCAAACCAGAACTGTCACTTGGTTCACCACATTATAAAAATGGATTTGGAGGAACTGAAACCACTTAGGTGGTTCCATTGGGATAAGAGAAGCTTAGGAGACATCCAGCCTGCATCTCCATCCCCTTAGAATCCTTATCTGCACAGCAAGTTGTGTTTAAAAGTATAGGCTCCCAGGGCTTCCCTGGTTGCACAGTGGTTGAGAGTCCACCTGCCAATGCAGGGGACACGGGTTCGTGCCCCGGTGCAGGAGGATCCCACATGCCGCCGCCGAGAGGCTGGGCCTATGAGCCATGGCCCCTGAGCCTGAGCGTCCGGAGCCTGTGCTCCGCAATGGGAGAGGCCACAACAGTGAGAGGCCCGCGTACCAAAAAAAAAAAAAATATATATATATATATAGGCTCCCAGATTAGGATTGACATATATACACTAATATGTATAAAATGGATAACTAATAAGAACCTGCTGTATAAAAAAATAAATAAAATTCTAAAATTCAAGAAAAAGAATAATAAAATCATTTTTGAGATCTGAAAATAAATAAATAAATAAATGTAAATAAATGTATTTTATTTACTGACTGTCCCAAATCAGACAGTCAAGGGCTGATCTAGACGTGAAACCTTAACAAGATATGTAACTTCTTGACCCTCAGTTTCCTCATCTGTAAACACTTATAAATTCCTCTAAGACTGTAATTTACCCACCCTGTACCTGCAGAGGGGTCATGGAGCCTACTGAGCCAGCTAGGGTTTGAGTGAGGGGAAGTGTCACCCAATGCCTGACTGCGAGCCCACAGCTGTCTCTCAGCAATTGTGGCCATAGGTGAGGCCTCCTGCTTTTACTGGGAACAATCCTCAGAATAAAGAAAGCAAAGCAGCAAAAGGAAAATCACCTCTCCCCTCACCTACCAGGAAAGCAAGAACTAAGTTAATTGCTAGATGAGTATTTATCCACACAGCCAACCATTAGCACCTTCTATGCACCCAGATCTGAGCCAGGCACCAGGGACACAACGGGAGAAGAGACAGTTGGGGGTTCCTGCTCTCAGGAAACACAATATTGTTCTTCTCTTGAGACTTATTTTATTCTAGCCCTTACCTGTATTTAAATATTTCCTGGGAGAAGGCAGACTAACGGGAGAGACACATGTCATTGACCTTGAGTGCTCTTCCCTGTGTGGATGCTCTAACTTTGGGGATCTTTAACCTTGTGGTCCTTCCCGTGAGCGCTGGCTTGGGGCAATGTCATTTCCTATCAACTGCTTCTGCTCAGTTCTGGTCCCCTGACACAAACTTGCTTCTCTGCCATGAGCAATTTTGAGTTTTTCAGGCCAGTGTTAGGGCCTGGGCAAGATGTTAGGGCCAAGATGTATCAGTGGAGCATTGGGAATGGGGCTGCAAAGTGAAGTGACTTTAAACCTTTGGCTGTGCTTTCTGATAAGGGCAGGGAAACAACTGAGCCCATCCCACACCTTTGTGTGATCTTGGATCTGTAAGAAAGCCCTGAAGGGAAAATGCTTGAATCGAAGGGAAAACCAGAGTTAATTAATGAATTTGCAGGAGAGTTTGCTTTGTCTAGAGCTCAGAGTGTCCAGCTGCTCTGGCTTCACTCTTGAAAAGTAAACTGCTGGCAGCTTCTGGCAAAAGAGTCACTTTGGATACCTGTTTGGGTACCTTTTCTTAGGGAAGACAAGGAGACACTGGACCCCAAGGAAATAGAGGGATTGAAGGATGTCCAGGGGAGCGGGGTCAAAAGGTAAATATTGTATTTTAAATTCTCTATGGCATCCTCTCCGTCTCTCCTCCATCCCCTCCCTCTTCTGTGATCTCTCTTCCATCCCCCCTCCCACTTTCCCTTTCTCCAATTGCATGTTAGTTTCCTGTTCTGCAGAGTAAGTCTAGTTAGTCATCCCAAGAAATTTTGAGCATTATTAAATTCCACCTGTAACCTCTTTGTGGTTGGAAACCCAGAAGCTACTAAAGAAATACAAAATCACTCTCTTAACGGAGGCAGCCCCTTCCTGCCCCAATAGACTGTGAATCCACATTCTCCTTGACATGCCAGTGAGAGATATTTAATCTTTTACAGGGAGCCAAAGGATTTGCTGGATATAAGGTACTGTAGTTACTTCTTCAGTCAAATTTCACTTCCTAATGGGCTTAGTTTACTGATAAGCACGTGGCAGAGATCTCCCTTGACCTGATTGCTGCCCATCTTTGTCTTTCAGGGAGAACATGGAGACGATGGGATTGATGGACTCTATGGGGAAGAGGTAAAGCCATTTTTCCTTAAGTACCATAAAATCGTCATGAGGTTGATGTATTTCTTTAATGGGAATTTTGTTTGCCTTGTCTTCTTTTAGGGCTTTCATGGACTTCCTGGGAAAAAGGGAGAAAAGGGTGATCCAGGGTCCCAGGTAACACTTTTCAGTACATCAGAGAAGGAGAATTTGGTGTTAGAGATAGTCTTCATTGTTGTGTGTCACAGGTTATGAGGAATAAAGTTGACAGTAATGAAGCCTATTACCACCGAATAGATGCTACATCCCCATTTGGGGCAAGTGGGTAACTATGCAGTTTTCAAGAATTTCCAGCTAGAAAGATTCAAGACTTGCAAGGATGTTCTATGAGCATGTTTTTCAGAAGTCTGCAAATGAATGCATTTGCCTGTTAGCAGCTTACTTCTTCTCTTTATTGTATCAGAAAAAAATAAAAAGCAAGAGAAAGAGACAAAATTATTTTGGTGGCCTTTGTGTAGCAAATCACAGAGAAAAGTTTTTTTATTTTCAATTCATTTTGACACTCATTAATGTGTGCCTCCTTGGTTCCAAGCGGCTCTCCTTTTATGTTCTGATTCACTTATGTATCAAATACTTCTGGATACCTGGCATGTGTCAGGCACTGAGTTATGTGCTAAGGACTCAGAGATGAACCACACTGTCCTTGTCTTCAAGGATCCCCTAGTGTAGTTGGAGAGACAGACATATCAACAGCTAATGATGACACAGTATGTGGTTGGGGGTCATGTTATAGGTAACTAGGTGGGAGCCCAGAGAAGGGCACCTAACTCTGCAGGGTGGGGAGTGAGTGCAGGAAACCTTCCCAGAGGAAATGATCCCTGAGCTGAAGATGAATAGGAATTAGTAAGACGTGGAGAAATGGCAGTCCAGACAGAGGGAACAGCATAAGCAAAGACCTGGAGGCTTGGGGGCCCTGCAAGTTGTTCTGCTTGGTGTGAGCTTTAGGGTACAGGTGGAGGGAGGTGAGGTTCAAGAGTGGGTGGGAAGAGCTGGTGAAGGTACTGGTGAGCCATGGAGGAGGAGTCTGGATTTTAGCCATTAAGGAATGGGGAGCCTTAGAAAAATTGTAAGTAGGGGGGTCACAATCGAATTTGCATTTTAGAAATATTCCGTGACAGTAGTGTGGAGGATGCATTGGGGATGACATAGATGCAAGGCAAATATGAGAGGCAGATCTGTAATAATCAAGGTGAGAAGTGATGAAGCCTTCAAGTAAAGCAAGAGACACAAGACCCATGAAGGTTGTAACAGGGTCCAGGCTGGAGTGAGGACCTAGTGTGCAAAATTTAAGGAAGCACTCATTCTCAGAGTGAAGCAAAGTGTGAGTACCTGCCTAAATTTTGCACCCTAGGTACCTTGTTTGTCTCACCCTAGTTCTGACTCCGGGATATCAGATCTCCAGGTAACCAAAGAAGCAGGGAATGAGAAGCCAGTCAAAATGCCTGCAAGGATCCCAGCTTGGGCAAGTTTAGTTGGGAACAGTTGAGTTTGAGATGACAATGGAACATCCCAGTGGTGGTTTCCAGTGGACAATTTAATTACAGATGTCAGAAGTTGCTAGACTGGCTGAGATGTCCAATACGATACCCACTAGCAATATGTGACTACTTAAATTCAAATTAACTAAAATGAAAAATTCTGCTCTCAGTTGTATTAGCCACATTTCGTGTGCTCAACAGCCAACTATGGCCAGTGGTTACCATATTGGACAGTGCAGATGGAGAACATTTCCATCTCTGCAGAAAGTTCTGCTGGGCAGTACTCTGCTAGACCATGAGAAGTTTTCCCTTTTCCCAGCCTTTTTATAAATAATCCTGACTATAGGCTTAAAACTGGACCTTGTACTGCTTGAGAGGTCAAAGGGAATCTGGCTGGGATAGAGGAACGTGGATCATTTTGTCTGATTGATTTTCTCCCCTCCAAACACCACTATGCTTGACATTTTAACACTCTCCTACAAGCTAACTCAGAAGCTCATTTTATTTTTTTCAGGGCAGCCCAGGTTCCAGAGGCCCTCCTGGAGGATACGGGGAGAAGGGCTTCCCAGGGGATCCTGTAAGTTACTGGGGCCCAAGTGGCTCTTAATTGTGTAGTTTACTCCACACTTCTTGTGTCTCCTGCTAACCTGTAGGCAAAGGCATGTCTTGGGAGGGGGTGGTAGGTGTTGACTGAGGCTTATTGGTTTGGGGAAAACCTGCATCTGATTTGGGCTGATTATGTCAAAAATTCAGAGATGGGAACTAAAATTCCATCTAATTCATCCTTATGTATCTTGAGACTTTCAAGTTCCTTTGGGAATGAAATTTCCATAATTTTACTTATTGGGTTTCTAACATTATTGATTCCCTATTTGAAGATTCGATTATAGGGGAATCTTACTACACCTTTGAGAGACTGGCATAAGCATGTTTGGATGAGTGCATCAGTGAAGCTGCCAGTACAGAGAAAGGAAAATTGCCATAGCTTCAGCAAGCACTCTTTTAATTCTTCATTTATCACTAAGCCTCCTTCAGACTTGGAGAAATATTGTTTCTTTTTTTTTTTTTTTTAATTCGTGAGTTTCAAATATGGAGAATTTTCTCACACCTCTCGTTACTTAACCCAAATTAGTTTAGTTCTTAATATTGTACCATTTTGAGAGAAAAAAAAAAGCTGATATTTCTTGATTCTAAAGTACTTTTTATTTAAATCTTCCCCTAGGGTAATCCAGGACAAAACAATAACATCAAAGGACAAAAGGGCTCCAAAGGAAACCAAGGAAGACAAGTAATTGGATCTATTTTACATATATGAGTTGATTAATTCTGTTATCGAGCTGAGGCTTTCCTAAAGTCTAATTATTTAGTAAAATACATAACAGTTTTTCTAACTGAACAATCACCCCTAATTTCCCATTTAAGAGAGCCTTATTTTCTTAAAATAAGGTATGCCTGTAGTAGGTTACACCTCAATGGGCAAAGTTATTAAGTTTCTAGCAGGTGATATTATTATATGGGAAAATTGGTCATTAGCAGTGCGTGTTGCTATACCATTTTCCTCTTTAATGGATATATACCCAATAGGGTTAATATGCAGAAACATTCTGGCATGACACATTTGTTCTGTTTTAATAGTGCTTGAGATTTTTATGCTGATGTCTTTGTCATTTACTCAGAATCTTTTGCCTTATGATCTTGGGGGAACAATTGTGTTTCTAGGGTAGAACCGGCCCGAAGGGGACACAAGGCAGTCCTGGTTCCAGAGGGAGCAGTGTAAGTATTTCCGTGGACGTTTATTTCCCCTCCTTAGCACCTGGAGATGCCAAGAGGCATTCAGAATACGTGTCGCTGCAGTTAGCTGATCCAGGGCAGATACACTGACAGTGTTGTCTTTTGGGGCCAGGTAATTCTTTGTTGTGACGGGCTAGCCTGTGCATTATAGGATGTTTTGCAGCATCCCTGGTCTCTACCCACTAGATGTCAGTAGCACCCACTCCTCCCCAGTTGTGAGGTCCAAAAATGCCTGCAGATCTTGCCAAATGTCAGTCGGGGGTAATGGGGATGCGGTGGTGAGGCAAATTGCCCCTGGTTGAGAACCGCTGTGACAGTCTGCCTTTCCCTTTCCACCTTCCAGAGACTTTTAAATGTCTTTGAAGAAAGCCAGTGGTTTTCACATAAAAACCTTCCTCCAGTAGCTTAGCATATTTGAGCTTCTGTAGAATATTAAGAAATAGGTAAATGTGCTCTCTTCCTCCTCATATGTCGCCAAAGGGAAAGAAGAATTACAGACAAATTCTTCCTGAATAAACCAAAACATTGGCGATTAGGGTCAAACCAGTGGCAACCTGAAGATGCTGTGGTAATTTTACAGCATCCCATGTGATATCAAGCCTGAAACAGAAATGTTGGATTTCTGCTTCTTTTTAAGGAACAACCAAGAAATCACTTTTCCCTTTGTGGACTACCAAAGTTAGAGAGGATATTTACGATGGTTAGAAACCCTTTCATCATGCACTCAGCACGGAGATCATCAAAAGAGAATAATGTCCAAATGTAGATTTGGCCCTAAGTTTTGTTCACGAGGACACTGAAAATACATGGCTTCCTTTTCTGTCACAAACTTGGAATCTTCTCACCACTTTGAAAGCTGTGGCTGATTGCCTCCCCCTCTGGGAGAGATAGTGGATGAATGTTTTAGTTCCTCTTGCCTTTGTTTATCTTGACTCATAGTTCTTAAGGGAAAGGTCTGCAGTTGGATGGCTTAGACCTCCCAGTGCTTCTGGTGAAATTCTTTGGGACTTTGCCCACCTCTCCATACAACAGAATTAAAATTAATCAGAGGAAGCAGGAGAGCAGCAAGATGAACTAAATGCTATAAATTTTAACGATAAATATGTAGTTTTGTTGGTTTAAGAGAAAATACTTTCAGTTTGAAATAGCTTTATAGCTGTCATCATCCATCAGGCACTTTTTAAAAAAGAGTGGGGTGGGGTAGGGGATTATTACTTGGACAAACCAGCCAATGACTTTAAGTCACTCCATGCACAGGAAGCTCTCAGCCTCCCTCCCCCATCCTCACCCACTTTCCTGCCCATCTCCTCCTTTGTAATTAAACAAATCAATATGGATGGATATAAAACAATGGCTTTTCTACCCCCTCCTTCACCTTTCCAGTGAAGGCTAGAATTCTCTATGATGGTCAGAGGATCTTAAATGGATGACAAATTCTAAAAACAGAAGCAAACCTAAGACATCTCCTCCCACATGACAGAATTTCAACCTGTGTAAATTAATTGTTGCCCCAGCTATTGACAAAGCAACGGATCCATGTACTAAGAACCAGAGCATTTGAAACCATGTTCCAGGCCCATTGCCTTTGGCCTGTCAGGCACAAGGAATACATATAAATAATAGTATTTATACTTCTAGAGCACGTATTTTGTGCCAGGTCCCAATCAAATCACTTTCAAATACTACTTTGTTTAATCCTCATAACAAATCTATCAGGTAGATACTATTATTATATCCATTTTACAGATGAGAAAAAGCAAGAAACCTTGGACAAGTTGCCCAGGATCAGGATAGGTAAATGGTAGAACTGGGGTTTGAACCCAGGGAGTCTCACTCCTAATCAGCCAGGCTCAGACCTATTGTGCAATTGCTCTGTGCCACCCAGGCTTTACAGGGCAGGGGTGAGCTCAAGACTGTCTGACTTCTGACGACACGTCCCTAACCATTGTGCTACTAAAATAGGAATGCTATTTTGTCCTTGCTTTTTAATGTAGACAGAATTATGACATCATGGAAACAGTGGCTTCAAACTGTACTGTTTCTGCTCCTCTTTCATCTGTCAAGAGTTCTGTGAGTCACATCAATGTACAAACGGCTGACAAGTTAAAATGGGTAACTTCTCCCAAAGGGTATTTGCATTTTAAAAGCAAAGAGTACCTGAATCGAGGGGTAGAACCTCTGTGGAAGAATTCTAATCATCAGCCAAACTGGTGGAGGTGATATTTGGTCAGGTGTTTTATTCTAAGGAGGTTCAGAAGCTGGGCAGTTGAAAGAAAACAACTGCTCTGAAATCATTTCCATGGCTACCTTTCCAAGTGAACGTAGGAAAACGTTTTAAGTATTTGTTTTGTACATAAAATAATCATAGTTGTTTATCACCACACAAAGTAGATCAATGGATGAGATGTTCTGCGGCTCTCTCAATGAGGCAGAGGTGGGAGGTAAGGGGTGAGAGTAGACTCATCATTGCTATTTAGGGAGAAAGTTAGGATCTGGGGCTTGGATTTTCTTCCCGCTTGGCTACCCTCTGGAAAGCAGAGACAGCCACTAGGTGGAGAGCCTGCACTGGCAATTTGAGGTAGCTTCTGGAGAGGTGCTGCCAGATTTTAGCTTCAGACCAGCTTTTCTGGTGGCATTTGGACCAGCACAGAGCTGACCTGACCCCATCAGCCATTTCCTCCTTGGAGAATTCCATGGAGTCTAACCCCAGCGGGCTCATGGGAAGCACTGTGTATAACGAGTTTGTATTCCCCCCTAAGATACGATCAGGGACCCAGGACAGAGAGAAACGGATATGGCACAGCTTGTTCTCACGCAGGAAACCTCTGATCAGCAGACAGTATGTTGTAGGATTTGCTGGAGAGGGGAGGTATCAGACAGGTGCTTCAGGATGATTTCATTCTCCAAACAGCCTCCCGGATAATTGTCAGGGTTGTCAGACTGGAGCTAGGTCTGTAATGACTTTTGGATTGGTTTGCGATCCATCCTCCAAATGTTAGTTGGTAATTAAATGCCCAGTGTGTAAACTTGTCTTTGGAGAGCGATTCGGGGAAACCATTTCTGCGAGCTGCTCGTTACTCTGTCTGTCAGGGACAAGACAGGTCGGGTTGCCTCTAAGGAGTCTCCATCCAGACACTCACACACTAACAGTTTGTCTTTTCTGATACAGGAAAGAGAAGGCCAGAGGGGGGTCCAGGGTGCCTCGGTGAGTATCCTTTCCCCCACGTCCTCTGTGGGAGGTGAGGCCAAGGAGATGTCCCACAGGCAGATGGTACTGCCAATGAGTTAGCGTTTGATGCGGCTGCTGTAGGAAGGGCTGAGCACTGGACATGAGCCCCACTGACTAGGGGATCAGTTAGACTGCCAGACACAGGACAGGCCTGACCTAAGGCAAGCCTCCTTCACAGACACTTCAGAGACAGGGGACCTGTGCAGCCCTGAAGGCTGTGCTATTCACATACCCTGGGCATTGACTGCAAGAGAGTGAAATTCTGTCTTAGAGTAAGAAATTACCTGGAGTTCGATTCTCAGACAGTTTGGAAGAGTACAATCCTAGGCCAAGTAGGGCATGAGCCAAGAGTGAGACAAGATAGTTCCTGGGTACCATGCCCTGAAGCCCTGAAGCACTAGGTACTATGAAGAGAAAACGTATATGGAAACCATGTGAAGAGAATCTTAACACTGAAAACTCATCCATCAGGGGGAACCAGGGAACCCTGGACTTAAAGGTGCATCAGGAGCCGAAGGATTACAAGGCTCACAGGTATGTTGGAATATTTGTAATACTGATAATGTTGTTATTCTGATGGGAAGATGTAGTTCTGTATAAAAATAAATAAACTGAGACAATTTGAAGCTGCCCCCGCCCTCCTCCATGGTACATTTCTCTGGGATTCTACATTTCCCATTGAGGGTGGGTGATTTTGCTCTGTCAAAATTTGCAGCTCATTGATAGAAGAAAGGCTTGCTCTTGTGTATACCTGGCATCATGTCTGCCTTTTAGTCATAGTGAATTATTGAGACCTTAATACTATGTTAGTAATCAGTATCCAGATCAACAAATTGATTTTTCTTAAGTGAGGTTCTGCACGCAGATTCCAATGAAGGAAAGTTAGGAATTGGCAACTATTACTCACCTCTTCCAAAGCTGACTCTATAGGGGGTGACAGTGCTCTGGAATATCACCGATAGGGCTCTATGTGAGTCATCTGCATTTTTTCTTGGTCATATCATTAGTGAGATGGGCACTGGAATTAGGACATCTCTGTTTCTTTTCCATGTCAGAAATACGCCAGGGTCATCCTAGAGAATGGTTTGCAACACATGGGTACATAGTCACCTGATGGAGTCTACTTTAAGCCTGAACTTGTCTAGAATGATCTGCCTACATAGATGTGTCCATCCTAAGACCTTTCCAGGAGTTCATTTTTCTTCTAGAAAGTTCTAGATTCTTCATACTAAGTCTGAATTTGGAATTCTCTTGAGTGGTTCTGGTGTCCTCTAGAATGAGTAACCATGGGACCAACCTAAATTCATCCCCAGACTTTGTCGAGAGAGGGGTGACATTACCTCAGCCCCTCCAGGGTCCCTTTGATGCTCAGGCTGTGAAACAAGGCCAGCCCAGGGGCTGTAACCACCATTTGCACTGGGCAACCAGGACATCTTACAGCTGCTGCTTTGGTGATGAGAAACAATACCAGCACCTCCAGCTTTTCTTTCTGTGTGAGAGAACCATATGAGAACCATGCATTTGATGGGAAATATGACAAAAAAATATATGCTTTAATTCCTCTGATAGGGATCTGCTGCTAAAATGTCCTTTTGTGCTAACTTGCTTTCTCTTTTACACATTGATGCACTTTGGCCCAGGCAACCTGCCCCATCAAAGGAATCCATCTGCCTATTGTTTATGTCTCACTTCCTTCTTCTATGGGCTTTATTTCTCCTTTTAGTCTCTTTTCCATTTCTCCCTGCCACAGAGGGATGAGGTCTTACACTCAGGCAGGATATTCCTTCATAAGAGCTGCTCCACTGAGTCTGGGTCTCCTTTCAACTCCTCTTCTGAGACATGCTTAATCTCAGTGTTAAAGCTGCTTGAAGGGCTGGATAGATGCTTTTCCGTGCAGGTGTTTCAAAAGCACTAATGAAGAAAGTCAGTTTTTGGGCTTCCCTGGTGGCGCAGTGGTTGAGAGTCCACCTGCCGATGCAGGGGACATGGGTTCATGCCCTGGTCTGGGAAGATCCCACATGCTGTGGAGCGGCTGGGCCCGTGAGCCATGGCCACTGAGCCTGTGCGCCTGGAGCCTGTGCTCCGCAACAGGAGAGGCCACAACAGTGAGAGGCCCAAAAAGAAAGTCAGTTTTCATTTACTTCATTGTATTGTGTTTCTTTTGTTACCATCCAAGGGGTCAAATGGACTTCGCGGCAGGAAAGGAGAGAAGGGAAACGAGGGGCACAAAGGACCTCAGGTGCGTGACTCAGATGGTACCTCAGTGGTCTCCAACCTTCATTTTCCTCTTGCTTCAAAGACGTCTTCACGTAGAGTTTTTTTTACATTATCTAGTATGGAGTATTTCATTTGGGGATTAACTTGGGACAAATCTTTAGCACAGCTCAGATTCCTTGTACACTCGCCTTTCTCCTTCCCGGGAGTTTGACTTGGAAAGCACAAACCCACTTTATCCGCCTGAAGGAAGCCTTTAGAAGAATGCACATCTTGCTGACTCATGAATATTTCAAAACCTGATACATTATTCTGCTTTTTCTAACTTTTAAAAATTATCGGTGCCATGCCTATCTCCATTGACTATAGATATTTGAAATGGACTCTGCAAAGAACCCTCGCTACCCAAATTTATTTGATTCTTAAGTTCAGCTTTGAATTCACCCTCTGAAACTACTTGATTCCCAAGTTTCTGACAGTAAGTAATGAGAGTTTGGATGGTGAGAGATTCATATTAAAAATGTTCTGAATCTTGGGTTTCCCTGGTGGTGCAGTGGTTGAGAGCCCACCTGCCGATGCAGGGGACACAGGTTCGTGCCCTGGTCCAGGAAGATTCCACATGCCACGGAGCGGCTGGGCCCGTGAGCCACGGCCTCTGAGCCTGCACGTCCAGAGCCTGTGCTCCGCAACGGGAGAGACCACAACAGTGAGAGGCCTGCGTACCACAAAAAAAAAAAAAAAAAAAAAAAATGTTCTGAATCTATTCAGTTTTTCAGCTCAGATAGTGAGAGTTTAGAAGGCAAGCAATACCCATGTTTGCTCAGTTATCTTCCCAGCATATTTGTGAAAGACCGTTTTGCCCCTTTGCAGATCGGGAAACTGAAACACATTTGACATCCCATTTTATATGTGTGGATGACACAGAGCACAAAAGTGACAATGACAGCACAATGTCTTGTTCTAACGAAATAACGTGTTGTGTCAAGAGTGCCTTTTTTATTTCTCACTAAGTCCCCATTTGGACTAGCGATGTCCCTGCCAATGAAGACTTGGGGTCCTCTAACCAGGACTGTAGCCTGAGTCACCTGGTTTCAGGCTGGGTTTCCTGTTAAGGAGGCATCAAGAAATTGCTACAAATGACACGAAGAAAAGCAAAACTAATCTAACAGGTTTTGTACAAATTGCTGTAGCACCAACATCTGTGTTTCCTATATTCTTTCAGGGTGCTCCTGGGCCAGTGGGAGATAAAGGGAGTGTTGGAAGGCCTGGACTTTTGGGGAAAAGGGTAAGTGTTATCTCTTACAGATTTCAGATACTGAGGAAAGAGTAGCTCCATTTTTTTCCCTTGATTTTCATGTTAATTCTTCACATGATCCAGGCACAATCAACCACTCACCAGCTTTCTGCCAATATTCTTTTCCTTCCTCTCTGAAACTGCCCCATTTCACTGGGAGAGACAAGGTTTATTCACCTATCATGAAACAACTCTGATAAACTCAACTCGCTGGTTTCGTGAATGCGTCAAGGCACTTGGTGGTAGAGTCGGCCAGGGGCATGGGGGATGTCAGAACTCAGATCTGTTCATGCATGCAGTTCTAGGTCTAACTCAGACTACCTTCTCAGAAATGTCCTTATTGGAGATCGTTAGAGACAGACTGTTGGCCTGTTCAGAATCTCACTGCCCTGCTCAAAACCTTTCAGCAGCTCCCTCCCCCAGGGCCAGCTTCGTGGGCCTGGGACCCGTTCAGTCACACAGGGGCGCTCGCTTAGAAGGTGCCCCTACTTGGCCTCAAGCTCTGCTATCACAGTCTGGAAAGTTTGCTTTTGAGTTAAGGGCCCATGATTTCATTTGAGTCCCACAGATTATGTCACTGGTCTTACCTTCGGATGACCCTTAAGAAAATCTCCAAATTTTCCAGTAGCTTAGAAGACCCTTTGACCCTGTTTAATTTTAAGGCTTCCTAGCTCATCTCCCTCCTGTGTGCCTGCCCAGGCTTCTCACTGTGCCTTCCTCCTCCATTCTCACTCCTCCCTCGGTCCTTCTTCCAGCTCACACAACTTATCCTTTAAGCCTCAGCATCCCTGCTCCCTTCCTTCAGGCAGCCAGTCTGCCTGCCCCACCAAATCTGACTTAAGAGTCCCCTTCTCTCCACTGCCACAGCACCCTGAACTTTATCACACAGTGTAGAATTGCCTGATTTTCTCTCATTCTAACCAGAGTATTCTTGGTGAGGGCAGGACCACATCGGTCATGTTCAACTGTTCCTTTTCCAGGACAATAAATAACTGTTGGATGGGTGAATAAATCAGCAAATGAATCCACTTTCCCTGGAGTAAATTTTCCACTCTTTCTCTTCTCCTTTAGTCCTTCTATAGCACTGGGAAAGCAGTGCTGAGTCCAGCTTTGGGCTGTGCTGGTATTTCCTGCTTGCCTTTGGGAAGATCGTTATTTGTTTCTTACACTCCCTAGCTTGCTGAGCATTGAACCCTCACTGAGAACCCTGAGTGTCCCCAACTAGTGGACAGAACATCCTATGGTGGGAGCCAGGTTTGATTTTTACTGATCTGAAGCTGTCCTTGTCTCACTAGGGAGAACCTGGAATTCCTGGAGATCCAGGGCCACTGGGGCAAGCTGGACGGCAAGGAAAGCAAGTATGAGGTTTTAGGACTCTTACCCTTTAGCAGCTCCAAGGGCTCAGTAAAGAGAAGGGGGCTGACACCATTAGCTTAAGCACCTGGGGTCCTGAAGGTATTTTGGGACCTCCTAGGAAGATGTAGGGACATTCCTCCTGCTCCCTGAAGCACTCATTCTATAGCTAGTCTGTCTGCTAAAACAAAGGGAGAACAGCAAGAGGGAAAGGAGAATGCAGAGAGAATACTGGATGAGCTCAGTATTTTAACAACTTATATGGCCATGTCAGTTGAAACTCAGGTGACTTCTTGTAAAACTCCAGAGTGACAAGAGGGTAGTAGGATCAAGAAACAGGGTATCTGTTCTAGTTGCTCTGGCTGTACCAGAGTCTCAGTTCATAAAACAGTCAATATAAGAAAAAAATAGGAAAAAAATTAATTTCTTTTCAAAAATAATGTTTATTACAAATATTAGGCATAGATATTGTAGAAAATTGACTAAGCATAAAACATGGGAAATGGGAAAGAAAAATTACCCATAATCCCACCATTTTGAAATATTTATTATTAATATCCTGGAGACAGAAAAAAAATTATTTTTCCCTATTAACAATGTATCATGGGCATACTTCCATGTCATTACATTTTTCCCTCAAAGTTACTTTCAATAGCTTCAAAATATTCTACTGAATGTATATACCTTAGTTCACTTGACCAACTTCTTATTACTGGATATTTAGTTTGCTTTCAGTTTTTCACTGTCTTAAAATAGCACAGCAATGAATATTCTTGTATGTAACTAAGTTTTTGGATAAAACCATAATTAATTTCTACATAGAAATTTCTAGAAGTAGCATAGCTGGTTCAAGGAATATGTACATGTTTAATTAAGGCTTTGAACTCTATTGCAAAGTGTCCTTAGGAAAATTCCAAGGATGTATGTACCCTTGTGTTGTGCAGGAAGAGTGCTCACTTCAGGGCATACACACCAACAATGGGTATTGTCACTTTCTTTTATTTCATCTTTACCAATTTTACTGACCAAAAATGATGTCTCATTACTGTTTCAAATTGCATTTCTTTGGTTACTAGTGAGGATAACATCTTTCATTATGTTTATTGTCCATTTACAATTCCTTTTTGGGAAATTCCTCACCCAGTGTTCTTTGGACCAGCTCCTAATTTTCCAGGCAAGTAACTGCCACTGACTCCACTAGTCTTAAATGACCATCCCTCTGCCTCCTGTCATGTCTGCACAGGAGCTGAGCAAAGAAATACCAGGGCATATACCAGGAAGTGTGGAAAACTAAACGGCATGAATATTCCCAGAGTTCAAGTTCATCAGGCCCCCTCCACCTGGAAGTCCCCGGTGCTTTTATCCTGACACCATAATCTCCCCAGTATAGGTTACAATTAATTTCCGCTCTTGAGAAATTGAAATGAACTGATATATTCACAGGGTGATTATGGCATTCCGGGCTATGGTCCTATGGGACGAAAAGGAGTAAAGGTAAATATGGAAAACAATTATTTCTTTAATTGGTGAATCAATTAAATGGTGTGTTGATTTATTTATGTTCTCTGCTGAAAATCGTAGGGCCAAAGAGGATTCCTTGGAGATATGGGTCAAAAGGTATTGTGCATATAACTTGTCAAATTTACCATGATCTTGACCTTCTACTTGAGAATTAAGATAAGTCTGTGGATCTGAATGAAACAGGAAAAAAAAAGCAAGACAATCGGTTTGCCTGAGCTTCATGAAGAAAGGACCATACTTAACTCCTATGAACCTTTAAATTGGAAAATTTGTCCTTCACTGCCTGATGTCCCTTGTCTTGAAACCCTACCTCTAGGTACCCTCTCAAGTTTAATCCTTAGTCCTTTTCTTGATTTCTCTACCCTGGTGATCTCATGCAAAACTCTTGCCTTCTGCTATTGTACTTTGCCCTTCATTATTGTGGCTTTCACTTCCTCTTACCTGAAAGATTACCATATTCTCATTAGTCTCCTACTTGCAACTTTAACCTGCTTCAGTTAATCCCAAACACTACTCTCTTGATTTTTCCCAAAGTATAACTTAGTTATGTTACTCTCTTGGTCAATCATCTTCTAGAATTCCTCATTGCCTACCAGCCTGAAATTCACCTCCAAGCTCTACGACAAGACATTCCTTCCATTTCAACCAGAGTAGCTCAGGTTATATCTGTTTTATACACTGGAATTCTATAGTAAGATTTATCTAAAAAAAAAAGCATCCTTAAAAATGAACTTATTTACAAAACAGAAATAGACCCACAGACATAGAAAACAAACTTATGATTACCAAAGGGGAAGGGGGGAGGGATAAATTAGGAGTTCGAGATTAACATACATACACTACTATGTATAAAATAGATAAACAACAAGGACCTACTGTATATATAGCACAGGGAACTACACTCAATATTTTGTAAAAAACTATAAAAGAAAAGAATCTGAAAAATAATATATATATATATATTATATATGTGTGTGTGTATAACTGAGTCATTTTGCTGTGCACTTGAAACTAACACAACACTGTAAATCAATTATACATCAATAAAAATTAATTACATAAAAGTATCTTGTATATCTTCCAATCATTGATGCTCAAATTAAAATAGAAAATATGGATTAAAAAATAGAATGTAAGTAAATTGAATCAACTACAGTATAGGAAAATAGCCAATTTTTGATTCCCTTAAGAGTGCTTTTAATTGATGAATTACCAAAAGAGATTCTTTCCTTAGGTGGAGAAGGGTTCAAGAAGGGACTATATAAATAACTGTTAGGATAGGAGTTCTCATTGTAAAGGACCAATTTTCTAATTTGCTGATAAAGAGAGAAAATTAGCATATTCCAATTTACAGATAAATGGTAAATTAGCATATTGATAAGTGTTAAATTAGTTTTCCACCAAAGTCAGAATAAATTTCTTTTTACCTTCAACTTTTTGAGGAATGATTCATGAATTTAGGAAGTAATTCATTAGTTAGTACTTTATGTAGTCAATACCCCATATGTTTTCCTTGATTTTCAAGCATTTTTCTTTAGGTATTTTTAGTAACTGATTGGATAGCCATTGTATTGATATTGATGCATAAATATTTGTATTCTCAAAAAAATTAAAATAGTTTGGAGAATATCTAGGTGTATCAGTGGCTTAGTTCTAAATGACAAGAAGAAATGACATTTAATATTTAATATATGATATAGTTATAAGATCAATTAGATTTTGGTTTGGAGAGAATTAGTTTTATTCTTTCATAGCAAGTATTTTAATATCTTGATTTCTTATATCTGAATCTTTAGGGTGTTGTTGGTGATCCTGGAATTCCTGGGGGGCCTGGACCCAAAGGATTTAGGGGACTAACAGTAAGTGACCTATAATTCCAGAAATAATAAATGTTTCTTTGGAAGATTCTGGCTTTTATGTTGTAATTATTAATGTGGATTGTCAATCCAACCCAGAGTCATCTGAAATGCCACTTCCTAGCTGTGTGATCTTCAACACATCTTTTCAAGGTCTCTATTTCTATAACATGGGAGTTAAACTTAATGACACAAAAGCTACTTTCAGCTCTAAAATTCTATGTTTCCATGAATCTGAACTATTTTAAGTATTTACAGATTGATAACAGGCTATTCTAAAAAGTGTCCGTGTCTTCCAGTCTTTTCTAGGGCACATATTAAAGCCCAGAATATTAACCCTGTGAGTGGAAATGAAGCTGACATCTTCCTACTCTGTCCTGGAGCGTTTTCTGACAGTTCCAGTCCCCAGAGCCAAGGTCACCTGGTGTATTCATTTTAAGGAAAGCTGTTGAGATGTTCTAAATAGCAAAGTGCAGAGTAGAGTGTTATACTTATTAAAAAACCAAAATGCCAAGACAAGCATCCTTTCATTTTAAAGTTTCAGTGTAATACCGAAGGTCATTACCAGCATGAAAGAGATGCAATTCAACAGATATTTTACATCTGACTGGACAAATTTCATTAGTATCTATATCCATCACCTTGAGTTATGGGAATGATACAGCCAACCCATGTCCTTATATATGTGGGGAATTATTTTTCTTATTTGATTCTTTGCAGATGGCAGCTTTTTATTAGATCTCCGTGTGCTATAGTGTATTCACTTGTTTAAAGCGCCAGTTCTAGCTTATGACTAATTTAGATTTAAATGCACAGCCAGTGCCAGAGCAAAGGATATCACTAAATGAAGAGGCTAAGAGGGAAATGGATGTTTACCAATAATTAAGAATTACTATTTAGGATGAAAGATAAAAATCATATGATCATCTCAATAAATGCTGAAAAAACATTTGACAAAATTCAACATCCTTTCAATATAAAAACTCTTAACAAATTGGGTATAGAAGGAAATTACCTCAACATAATAAAGGCCATATTTGAAAAATCCACAACTAACATCACACTCAACAATGAAAGGCTGAAAGCTTTCCTGCGAAGACCAGGAACAAGACATAGGTGTCCACTCTCACTACTTCTTTTCAACATAATACTGGAAGTCCTAGCTAGAGCAATTAGGCAAGAAAAAGAAATAAAAGTCATCCAAATTGGAAAGGAAGAAGTAAAAGTGTCTGTTTGCAGATGATATGATCTTATAGATAGAAAATCTTAAAGACTTCATTAAAAACTGTTAGAAGTAATAAACAAATTCAGTAAAGTTTCAAGATACAAAACCAATATATAAAAGTCAGTTGTGTTTCTATACACTAACAATGAACTATTGGAAAAATTAATTTTTCTGTGAGTTCTGTGGGAAAAAAGAATGGCTATCTATATTACACATAAGGAATTTGCTTAACTTGAATTAATAGTTGCTTTTGCTAAAAATTTTTTTAAATTATAAAGTCACATTAAGGCTGAGGTAGTCTCCATGGATAGAGGATGTGGAAACTCATGTATATTTCTACCTGCAGCTCACTGTAGGTTTGAAAGGTGAGGAAGGCTCTCAAGGACGTCAAGGCCCTCCTGGACGGAGAGTAAGTACACTCATTAGAACTAAGGGTCATGTGCTGCTTCCTAGGGTGCCCACTGGAATGAGCACAGAATTTAAAGGCAGAATCACTGGTTCAAGTCCAGACTCTGCTTCTTGCTACCTGGGTGCACTTGGACTAGTCCCTGGGTCTCTCAATTTCCTTCTAAAATGGGAATGACATGTCCTGTTGGAAACACCTCAAAAGGTAGCTGTGAGGATCAGATAGTCAAATGTGAATGCTCTTCGTAAACTATAAAGTTCAATGCAAATATGAGCTGTGACTGTTAATTTTTACTGAAGGAAAAAAATAGGGATGAGAATGCATAAGCTTCATTAAGGTGTCCTGACAGGTTGATAGGATTTCCCAAACCACTATTTTTGCCTTCCTGACCTCACGATATAGACGCTGGGGAGATTTGGAAATAAAATTGCAACTTTCCACTGTGATTCAATTACAAAAGAAATGGCACCTCTAGAAGCATTCCTGGACAGAGCCAGGCACATCTCCCACTGACAAGATATCCATATCTCTATTTTAGTGCCTTATGTGTTATTGTGATGACATTAACATGTCTCTCTCCCCTAAAGAGAACAGTCAAATAAGAACTAAATGTTGCCAGCATCTGTGTTTTGTGTGTGAGGTGCAGGAAGCATTGTGTAAGGACAGGAGAAACTGCTTCTCTTGTTTTGTGTATTGTGATTGTTTTCTGACTACCTGGAGGGGTTCTTTAACTTGCAACTTTATAAAGAAAACAAAAACATGGATGTTTTGTGGAAAACTGAATCTGTAGTAGAATGATAATCAACTCACTGTAAAGGATACTCTGGTACAATCTTTTCTTTCTTTTGAATTAAGGAACTGGTGACTATTCTTAGTCATGTGGGTGAGAATCTGGTCTCTGAGTCAATCTGGACTGGTCTGGATTTGCCTCCTTTCCAGATTCTGGAGCTCTCCCTGGAGGTCCCATAACCTCCTGCTCTTGTGTTTGGCCATGCTGGTCTGGTATACCATGGTTTCTCTGTCTCATGCCTGTGGTCCTCAGTCTCTCCTTAAGGAGTTGCTCTAAGTTATTCTTAAACTCAGTCTTTTGGAACCTACTCTCCACAGTTCTGATCTTCTGTAGGATGTGGGCTGCCTACTCTATTCATTAGCTGGAAACTCTTCCTCTCTCTGTTTAAATGGCTGTGCATTTTTTTTCTGTTTTCTGCTGTCTCTTGTAAATGGAAAAATAAGACTCTGAATCTTTTAGTGAGATGCATATTTCTTGATTTGGGTCAGGAAGAAAATATGCCCCCAGTGGGTAGAATCATGGATGCCATGACAGCTCTGGTTAATACCAGCAGCACACAGTGGGCCACATCAGCATTCAGCAGACACTTAACTGTTCAATGGATGGATGAATGGATGGATGGATAGATGGATAGATGGATGGATGGACAGATGCCCAGTTGTCATTTAGAACAGAGGTTCTTACACTGACATTCATGGATGAGCTTCTGAGGGGTCAGTGAAATCATACAGCAATCATGAGCATGTGACAGCATTTTCTGAAGCCAGCAAACATCCTAGCTTTCAGTGTTTGATCAATTAAGCTAATGTCTACCTAGACTGAACTGAATGGTTTTTCTAGGACGACAAGAAGGAAAGAAACAAAAGTACTTTTTAAAGATACTTGTACTGCAGATAGAACATTTAGAAGGCATTTCTCATAATAATACTTAAAAGCTGCCCAAAGGGATTCATATGTGCAAACACATTGAGAACCAACTGCCAAGAAGAAGGCTGATCCTGATAAAAAGGAATTAAAAGGAAAATGAGAAAAGCTCACACTGTCAAGAAAGGCAGCTGACTGTGTTTAGCGCCTTCCCTGACTCATCTCACCCAATTATCTGTATTCCTTTCCTCCATCACCTTCAGCATTTATGAGCTTAGTGTGTATGCTCTCCTTCTGTGTAATGTCCATTTGGCTATGTAATTGTCTTTTTTTTTTTCACATATGTTGAGGCTGTGTGCTGCTGCCAGTGTTTTAAGTATACTTCAGTAAATGTCTCTCCTTCATGCTACTCTTTGGGAAGCCTGCTGTTTATAATTTTAAGTATTATTATGAGAAATGCCTTCTAAATGTTCTGTCTGCAGTACAAGTATCTTTAAAAAGTACTTTTGTTTCTTTCCTTCTTGTCGTCCTAGAAAAGTCATTCAGTTCATTCTAGGTAGACATTAACTTAATTGATCAAACACTGAAACAGAAAGGTTTATACTCTCAGTGTGTGGGGGAAGAGCACTGAAGACTCCAATTCACATACCAATAACTTGCTCTGTTTTTGTTTTCCTAGGGCCCTAAAGGCATGGCAGGGCAGCGGGTATATTCTGTATGTATCGTCTTATTCACACACACAAAAATGCAACCTGTTCACTGGGAAATGAATATGGCCACTTGGAATTCACTGTGTTCATGTTTCTTATTTTCTCTCTCCTTTTTCATGTACAGCAATGTGATCTAATCCAGTTCATGCAGGACCATAGTCGTGAGTATCTGTGTGTTGTAGAGCATCATTGATTAGTGAGGGCACTTAGGATGAAGGCAGTGTGGGGATGTGGAATCAGTAGGCTGAACTCACTTGTGGAGAAACCATATGTCCTTGGCAGCAGGCTTGCTGTGAGTGCCTGCTGTGGGAACAGCTCACAACAAAGGAGGAAGGAAAAGGCACATGCCTTAGCTCAGAGGTGTGCTTCCTAGAGGGAGAGAAAACATGCCTGTGGGAAACAATCAGTGACCAACTCAAAAGGTGTGTGACTCAGCTCACACTAGTATAACAATTATGTACAAAGGCCTGGAGGGCATGGTGTTAAAGGGATGGACATGGTGATCTGGGATTGGTTGGCTACTTAATTAATGAAGGCTGCTTGAATGGAAGTCATTGAATCTGGTTATAGGAAATGATGGGAAGCAGCAAGAGAATAGTTTCACAGACTCAGAGACATAGAGAACACACTGTGGTTGCCAAGGGGGTGGGGGGTGGGGAGGGATTGATTGGGAGTTTGGGATTAGCAGGTGCAAACTATTACATATAGAAAGGGTAAACAACAAGGTCCTACTGTGTAGCACAGGGAAGCATATTCACTATCCTGAGATAAACCATAATGGAAAATAATGTGTATATGTATATATATGAATAACTGAATCACTTATCTGTACAGGAGAAATTAACACAACATTGTAAATCAACTATGCTTCAATAAAATAATTTTTTTTAAAAAAATAGTAGTTTCAACAAAGGAATAAAGCAGGGTCAACAAAGAGAGAGGTTGTCTTTCATTATGATCAAGGAGAATATGAAGTAGAAAGAAACCCAGTGATCTCATTTCTGGAAATTTATGCTAAGGAAATAAAGGAAAAAAATTATAGGTACAGAGGTTGCTGAAATATTATTCATTAGAGAAAAATGACTATATAAGTAGACTGTTTATACTTATAGAATAATTGGGTTATAGTCCATCATGCTCTGATAAAATATTAAGCAGATATGATTTTTATGAAGACTCACACAAATATGAAAAATATTGTCATTAAAAACTAGAAAATTAAATTGACTCTTCATTTTTACATATAGGTAAATATATATACATAGAAACAAATACTAGAAGAGGAATTGGGAAAATGTAACCATGTATTGTGTTAGGGTGGTAGAATTCTAGGTGATTTGTCTTTCTTCATGTTTCAATTTATATTCATGCCTATACAATCACAGTCAGAAGAATGGAAAATGGGAAAATCAGAAAGACTTATTATAAGAGACTGGATAAAAATGTAGTCATTGCAAGTGTATGGCCAGGAAAGACCAACAACAAAAACAAGTTTAAAACAACTGTAAGGACTCCCTCTTGCAAGAGCACCAGAATCACAAGTAACTGCTGAACAATCATTGATAGAAAGACACTGGAACTCACTAAAAAAGATACATCACATCCAAAGACAAAGGAGAAACTACAATGAGATGGTAGGAGGGGGTGCAATCACAATAAAATCAAATCTCATAACTGGTGAGTGGGTGACTCACAAAATGGAGAACAATTATACCACAGAAGTCCACCCACTGGATTGAAGGTTCTGAGACCCATGTCAGGCTTCCCAGCCTGGGGGTCCAGCAACAGGAGGAGGAATTCCCGGAGAATTAGACTTTGAAGGCTAGCAGGATTTGATTGCAGAACTTAAACAGGACTGGGGGATACAGAGATTCCACTCTTGGAGGGCAAACACAAAGTAGTGTGTGTATCAGGACCCAGGGAGAAGGAGAAGTGACCTCATAGGAGACTGAATGAGACCTACCTGCTAGTGTTGGAGGGTCTCCTGCAGAGGTGGGGGGTGGCTGTGGCTCACTGCAGGGAAATGGACACTGGCAGCAGAAGTTCTGGGATGTAATCCTTGACATGAGCACTCCTGGAGTCCATGATTAGCACCACTAAAGAGCCTGTAGCCTCAAGTGCTGGGTCACCTCAGGCCAAACAACGAATAGGGAGGGCACTCACCCCCACTTATCACCAGACAAGTAGATTAAAGTTTTACTGAGCTCTGCCCACCTGAGCAACACCCAGCTCTACCCACCACCAGTCCGTCCCATCAGGAAGCTTGCACAAGCCTCTTAGATAGCCTCATCTACCAGAGGGAAGACTATAGAAACAAGAACTACAATCCTGAAGCCTGTGGAACAAAAACCACATTCACAGAAAGACAGATAAAGTGAAAAGGCAGAGGGCTATGTACCAGATGAAGGAACAAGATAAAACCCCAGAAAAACAATTAAATGAAGTGGAGATAGGCAACCTTCCAGTAAAAGAATTCAGAATATTGATAGTGAAGATGATCCAGGACCTTGGAAAAAGAATGGAGGTAAAGATTGAGAAGATGCAAGAAATGTTTAACAAAGACCTAGAAGAATTAAAGAACAAACAAACAGAGATGAATAATACAATAACTGAAATGAAAAATACACTAGAAGGAATCAATAGCAGAATAACTGAGGCAGAAGAACGGATAACTGACCTGGAAGAAGACAGAATGGTGGAATTCACTGCCATGGAACAGAATAAAGAAAAAAAGAATGAAAATAAATGAAGACACCCTAAGAGACCTCTGGGACAATATTAAACGGACCAATATTTGCATTATACCAGTCCCAGAAGAAGAGAGAGAGAAAGGATCTCAGAAAATATTTGAAGAGATTATAGTTGAAAACTTCCCTAACATGGGAAAGGAAATAGCTGCCCAAGTCCAGGAAGCACAGAGAGTCCCAGACAGGATAAACCTAAGGAGAAACACACCGAGACACATAGTAATCAAATTTACAAAAATTAAAGACAAAGAAAAATTATTAAAAGCAACAAGGGAAAAACAACAAGTAACATACAAGGGAACCCCCATAAGGTTAACAGCTGATTGCTCAGCAGAAACTCTACAAGCCAGGGAGGAGTGGCATGATATATTTAGAGTGATGAAAGGGAAAAACCTACAACCAAGATTACTCTACCCAGCAAGGATCTCATTCAGATACAATGGAGAAATCAAAAGCTTTATAGACAAGCAAAAGCTAAAAGAATTCAGCACCACCAAACCAGCTCTACAACAAATGCTAAAGGAACTTCTCTAAGTGGGAAACACAAGAGAAGTAAAGGACCTACAAAAGCAAACCCAAAACAATTAAGAAAATGGTAATAGGAACATACATATTAATAATTACCTCAAATGTTAATGGATTAAATGCTCCAACCAAAAGACACGGGCTTAGTGAATGGATACAAAAACAAGATATATATATATATATATATAATATATGTATATTATATATATATATATGCTGTCTACAAGAGACCCACTTCAGTCCAAGGGACACATACAGACTGAAAGTGAGGGGATGGAAAAAGATATTCTATGCAAATGGAAATCAAAAGAAAGCTGGAGTAACAATGCTCATATCAGATAAAATAGACTTTAAAATAAAGAATGTTACAAAAGACAAGGAAGGACACTACATAATGATCAAGGGTTCAATCCAAGAAGAAGATATAACAATTATAAATATATATGCACCCAGCATAGGAGCACCTCAATACATAAGGCAAATGCTAACAGCTATAAAACAGGAAATCGACAGTAACACAATAATAGTGGGGGACTTTAACACCTCACTTATACCAATGGACATATCATACAGAGAGAAAATTGATAAGGAAACACAAGCTTTAAATGACACAATAGACCAGTGTATTTAATTGATATTTATAGGACATTCCATCCAAAAACAGCAGATCACACTTTCTTCTCCAGTGCCCATGGAACATTCTCCAGGATAAATCACATCTTCGGTCACAAATTAGCCTTGGTAAATTTAAGAAAATTGAAATCATATCAAACATGTTTTCCAACCACAACGCTATGAGATTCGAAATGAATTACAGGGAAAAAAAATGTAAAAAACACAAACCCATGGAGGCTAAACAATGAGTTACTAAATAGCCAAGAGATCACTGAAGAAATCAAAGAGGAAATCAAAAAACACCTAGAGACAAATTACAACAAAAACACAGTAATCCAAAACCTATGGGATGCAACAAAAGCAGTTCTAAGAGGAAAGTTTATAGCAATACAAGCCTACCTCAAGAAACAAGAAAAATCATAAATAAATAATCTAACCTTACACCTAAAGGGACTAGAGAAAGAAGAACAAACAAAACCCAAAGTTAGCAGAAGGAAAGAAATCATAAAGATCAGAGCAGAAATAAATGAAATAGAAACAAAGAAAATAGTAGCAATGATCAATAAAACTGAAAGCTGGTTCTTTGAGAAGATAAACTAAATTGT
This sequence comes from Aethalodelphis obliquidens, assembly GCF_003676395.1. Lineage (NCBI taxonomy): Eukaryota > Metazoa > Chordata > Mammalia > Artiodactyla > Delphinidae > Aethalodelphis > Aethalodelphis obliquidens. The sequence goes on from NW_020838000.1 coordinate 11,168,414, forward strand.
TAAACAATTAGCAAGACTCATTGAGAAAAAGAGGGAGAGGACTCAAATCAATAAAAATAGAAATGAAAAAGGAGAAGTTACAACAGACACCACAGAAATACACAGCACCCTAAGAGACTACTACAAGCAAATCTATGCCAATAAAATGGACAACCAGGAAGAAACGGACAAATTCTTAGAAAGGTATAACCTTCTAAGACTGAGCTAGGAAGAAATAGAAAATATGAACAGACCAATCACAAGTAATGAAATTGAAACTGTGATTAAAAATCTTCCAACAAACAAAAGTCCAGTACCAGATGGCTTCCTGTGTGAATTCTATCAAACATTTAGAGAAGAGCTAACACCCATCCGTCTTGAACTCTTCCAAATAATTGCAGAGGAAAAAGAAACACTCCCAAACTCATTCTATGAGGCCACCATCAGCCTGATACCAAAACCAGACAAAGATACTACAGAAAAAGAAAATTACAGACCAATGTCACTGATGAATATAGATGCAAAAGTCCTCAACAAAATGCTAGCAAACAGAATCCAACAACACATTAAAAGGATCATACACCATGATCAAGTGGGATTTATCCAGGGATGCAAGGATTCTTCAATATACACAAATCAATCAATGTGATATACCATATTAACAAACTGAAGGATAAGAACCATATGATAATCTCAGTAGATGCAGAAAAAGCTTTTGACAAAATTCAACACCCATTTATGATAAAAACTCTCCAGAAAGTGGGTATAGAGGGAACCTACCTCAACATGATAAAGGCCATATCCGACAAACCCACAGCAAACATCATTCTCAATGGTGAAACACGGAATGCATTTCCTCTAAGACCAGGAAAAAGACAAGGATGTACACTCTTGCCACTATTATTCAACATAGTTTTGGAAGTCCTAGCCACCGCCATCAGAGAAGAAAAAGGAATACATATTGGAAAAGAAGAAGTAAAACTGTCACTGTTTACAGATGACATGATGCTATACATAGATAATCTTAATGATGCCACCAGAAAACTACTAGAGCTAATCAATGAATTTGATAAAGTAGCAGGATACAAAATTAATGCACAGAAATCTCTGGCATTCCTATACACTAACAATGAAAGATCAGAAAAAGAAGTTAAGGAAACAATCCCATTCACCATCACAACAAAAAGAATAAAATACCTAGGAATAAACCTCCTGAAGGAGGTAAAAGACCTGTACTCAGAAAACCATAAGACACTGACGAAAGAAATCAAAGATAACACAAACAGATGGAGAGATATACCATGTTCTTGGATTGGAAGAATCAATATTGTGAAAACGACTGTACTACCCAAAGCCATCTACAGATTCAATGCAATCCCTCTCAAATTACCAGTGATATTTTTTTACAGAGCTAGAACAAAAAAATCTTAAAATTTGTATGGAGACACAAAAGACCCCAAATAGCCAACACAATCCTGAGGGGAAAAAATGGAGCTAGAGGAATCAGGCTCCCAGACTTCAGACTATACTACAAAGCTACAGTAATCAGACAGTATGGTACTGGCACAAAGACAGACATATAGATCAATGGAACAGGATAGAAAGCCCAGAGATACACCCATGCACCTACGGTCAATTAACCTGTGACAAAGGAGGCAAGGATAAACAATGAATAAAAAACAGTCTCTTCAATAAGTGCTGCTGGGAAAACTGAACAGCTACATGTAAAAGAATGAAATTAGAACTCTTCCTAACACGATACACAAAAATATACTCAAAATGGACTAAAGAACTAAATGTAAGGCCATACACTATAAAACTCTTAGAGAAAAACATAGAAAGAACATTCTTTGACGTAAATCACAGCAAGGTCTTTTCTGACCCACCTCCTAGAGTAATGGAGATGAAAACAAAAATAAACAAATGGGACTTAATGAAATTTAAAAGCTCTTGCACAATAAAGGAAACTATAAATGAGATGAAAAGAAAACCCTCAGAATGGGAGAAAATATTTGCAAATGAATCAATGGACAAAAGGTTAATCTCCAAATTATATAAACAGCTCATGTAGCTCAATATTAAAAAAACAAACAACCCAATCCAAAAATGGGCAGAAAACCTAAATGGACATTTCTCCAAAGAAGACATACAGATGGCCAAGAAGCACATGAAAAGATGCTCAACATAACTAATCATTAGAGAAATGCAAATCAAAACCACAATGAGTTATCACCTCACACCAGTCAGAGTGGTCGTCATGGCAAACTCTACAAACTATAAATGCTGGAGAGGGTGTGGAATAAATGGGACCGTCTTGCACTCTTGGTGGGAATGTAAATTGATACAGCCACTATGGAGAACAGTATGGAGGTTCCTTAAAATACTAAAAATAGAATTACCATATGACCCAGCAATCCCACAACTGGGCATATACCCTGAGAAAACCATAATTCAAAAAGATGCATGCACCCCAATGTTCATTTCAGCACTATTTACAATAACCAGGTCATGGAAGCAACCTAAATGTCCACTGACAGACGAATGGCTAAAGAAGATGTAGTACATATATACAATGGAATATTACACAGCCATAAACAGGAATGAAATTGGGTCATTTGTAGAGACATGGTTGTACCCAGAGGCTGTCATATGGAGTGAAGTAAGTCAGAAAGAGAAAAACAAATATCGTATGTTAATTCATTTATGTGGAATCTGGTAAAATGGTACAGAAGAACCGGTTTGCAAGGCAGAAATAGAGACACAGATGTAGAGAACAAACATATGGACAGGAAGGGAGGAAAGCCGGGGGGAGGAGGTGGTGGTGGGATGAATTGGGAGATTGGGATTGACATGTATACACTAATATGTATAAAATAGATAACTAACAACCTGCTGTATAAAAAAATAAATAATTAAAATAAAATTTAAAATAAATAAATAAATAAAAACTCTAAGACCACAGCGGGAGAGGTTTGGTACCACTGAGGATGAGAAGGCAGAGGAAGAATTGTGAAGAAAATCTATTGGTAGGAAGAAGTGATGAGTTTAAACATTTTAGAGGCAGAGGAATGCTGTGTAGACCCTAAAGTGAAATGATCTACAGGCAGAATGGAAGCTGGAGTTACTAACATCCTTAGAGCCGCAGGGATGAATGAGCTTCCAAAGGATGTGAAACTAGAGAGACAGAAATAGAATTCCAAGAGATGAACCCAGGGAGATGCATTAGCAAAAAGAGTGGGCCCAACACCAGAAAAAATGGCACTGCAGAGATGAGGAAATCCCACCAAGTGTGGGCAACTTCGAAAGAGGCAAGAAGCAGCCAGTGGAGAAAACTCCAATGTTGAGTGGGGGAACCCATGTCAAAGATGTCACTTGAGAGCTGAAAGGCTCTCCAGCACAGGGAGGAGGTGAGAACCAGCCTGGGGCACAGGGAGAGGACAAGAGGAGAGCTATTGTAGGGAGAGGAGTGTGTGATCTAAATCAGGGAAGACCCAAGGGGTGGAAGGGGCAGGGAGGTGAATACCTATCTTGGAGGATTTGGGGTGTGAGGGCATTTTCCAACACTGCATGAAAGGAGTTAGCCAAGAAATTAAGGGGTTGTTGTGGAGTGGGCAGAGTCTATAACCAGACAGGGTGCTGATCAGAGAGCATGGAACTCTAGAATGCAGAACTGAGATAGGGGTTTGGGTGACAGGCCTTTGGAGCTAATTCAGATGCCCTGCAAGGTTGGACTCCTGCTGCACCATGTTTGTTCTTCAGCCCTACAGCAGCTCCAGACGCACTGGCATGAGGGCCCTGGGATGGTGGGTGGGAACTTCCCCCAGAATAAAGTAAGAGATCTAGGAAGCTGGGGAGAAAGGAGAGAGAAAGGGAGGTTGGGAATAAAACAGGAGGGCCCAAGTAATTGGAGTCTTAGAAGGAGAGACATAAAAAAGAGAATTTTCAGGAAAAACTAAATTAAAAAAAAGAAACACCCTAAAAGAGGTCAAGTAGTTTCCCCAGACTGAAACTCAGACAAATGCACCTAATTCTAGAGTTTGTTCTTCTGGCCTCACAGCTGGGCTGGAAGTTAACAAATGGGACTTCTCAGTCAGGAAGAGAGATTTATTTCAGGCCTTGAGATGCAGAGGAGGCCGTGAGTTCTGTGTGCTCTCTGTTGGCAGTCAGCATCTCAGCAACTGTAGGATGAAGACAAACAAAAATGTTCCTAGGGTTGATGTGAGGGTGTTTGTGGGCTGTGGGCCAGCAGGATGGATGACCAGTTTGTTGACAGGGCTAGTAAAATCTTTTATTGTCTCGGAGTGCTTCATTTGCTTCCTAGGAATTGAGTAAAATGAACATGGAAATTGTCAGGCCTGTGCTTTCTTCAAGATTTGCCAATAGTTCCCCCTGTTACATCTCATGCTTACCAGGTAAATCACTTGGAGAAACCAGATGCTCGGGAGAAAGCAGGGGATTCCCTCAGTCTGGATACAAGATCACACAAACACAGGAGCTGTATTTTTTTTAGCAGAGATGAAGTTCATTTGGAAATCTCCACAGCTCTGCAGAAAAATAGAGGTTCCCAAGGTGCTCATCAGGGAAGAAAATAAGACCCCGTATTTTAGTCCTGCCTTGTTGAATGGCTCTCAGAAGGCTGTAAAATAGAGACAAAACAAATTGAATTTTAGCTATCTTACCTTTTAATCAGAGGCTCATCTGTTCTGTTTCTAAAACAAGTGATCAGTGATTCAAATTTCAACCAGAATTCTGCTAATGTCTGCTGGCCACAGCTCACAAGGAGGAAAGGTCAGGAAGATCCACAAAATAATAAACTTCTGTGTCCACCCTCCTCCATCCTTTAACCTTGGCTTCCTGTTACTAGAAACTAGCCCCATTTGCAATTAGAGTTAAACAGAATATTAAACTTTGTTGAAATTTTATTTTTTGGATTATTTTCAGTCAGCATTCCAAAAGTGTAACAGACTCTTTCTCTCTCTCTCCTCTTTATAGCTTGTTGGAAAGGTGAGTATTCTTACCATATTATGCAGCTTGCTGAAATAATTCTTGCATTCTGACAAGACCATATACACACTACTATATATAAAATAGATAACCAACAAGGACCTACTGTATAGCACAAGGAACTATACTCAATAGTTTATAACAACCTATAAGGGAAAAGAATTGGGAAAAAATAGATATATATATGTATGTCTAACTGAATCACTTTGTTGTAACTAACACAACACTGTAAATCAACTATAGTTCAATAAATAAAAAAAAATAAAAGTAAATGGGCAAAATATTTGAATAAACACTTCACAAAGGAAAAAAAAAGGAACTCTCATCCCCATGGGAAAAGAGACTTCTTCCTTCTGTGCAGACACTTATTATGACTATAATTTTAAGTGTCATGTTTGGACTTAACTATAAAATGCTGACCGCCAGCTCCCAGATCTTTCACACTGCTGTTCTTTCCAGGTCCTGCCAGTTTCCAACTAATTTTCTTCACGGGGTAGGTCCTGTGTTGCTGGGCAATTCAGTGCAGGGCTGCTCGCTGCCTGACCCATTCTGTTGTTCCATCTGCTGCTGAGTCCGTGGACACTGGCTCCTTGGACGGGTGATGTTTCCTTTCCTCTCTCTGACCTCCATTCACAGCTTTCACCTCCATGTGCCCACCACTCGTCAGCCTGACCCAGAGCATGGAGGATGGTCTTCTTGGGGCCTAGACTACAGTCGGTGTTCTGTGGTGCCTTAGACCCCTCGGATGATGTCACCCCTGAGCCGGTTAAGTCAACTCCAAGAGCTCCTGGTCTCCTAGAGGCCTGCTGACATAGATCCACCGGATCTTTGAGCTCATCCCAAAGTTTGGCACCATTCACTTTATTCCAAAAAAAAAAAATCTTAGTAAATCTAAGCACTCAGTAAAACTTCAGGGGTTTGAATTAAATTTATCAGGTACCCTACTGGGCACTAAGAAAGGGAGAGACTAAAAATAAATGGAAACTGGTGCTGCCTTCTAGGAAAATCTGTGATGATAGGTCTGAAGATGCTATCTACCACTTCATTAATCATTTTTAGTATAGGGCTAAGAAATAAGGCATAGTCCATTTTTCTCATTTTCTTTTTCATTATTGGCTTGCATATTTTAAAAATTTCTTCACAGCAAAATGTCTTGATTCAAAATACATCTCAAAATCAACACTTCCTCTTCTATTTCTGTTACTGGTAACAATGGTGGGGAGATGCTATATTTTGAGTTTTATGCATTTTGATAGTTAGCTAGGTTGGGGAGAGTAGATGTAGATGAGGGGGTGCTTAATTTTTAAATAATTTCATTTTCTCTTCCTGTGTTCAGACTTTAACAAGGACTTTGAAAAGTTTGGTTTGATACATAGGGCAGATTACCTATGAAATTCCCAAAGTGCAGTCATCATAAAACTATTAGGATTGAGTTGGAGATTACAGACAGTCCCATCTTTATAATAGCTTGTTGAAAGCCTGCCATGGTCCACTGTGCTGCCCCCTTCCTCCTGCCACCCTCACTGTCATCCCAAAGCCCCTGAAATCCTCTCTCTCTGGAAACAGCCTCTTTGTCCTCTGAATCCCTGTGAAGAATAATAATCACTCTCTACCTTTCAATATCGTGATCTTCCCCAGACAAGTTCCTCGAGGGCAAACTTGGATTTGTTCATCTTCATATGTATCTCACAGCACATGTTACCCTGCATTTCACATGGTGGATACTCAATAAATGTTTGCACATAAGTGGATGAAAATCTTCCAGCTGACTTTATCATTATTAGTAGATCATTTCTGAAGATTTTTTTTTTTTTTTTGCGGTACGTGGGCCTCTCACTGTTGTGGCCTCTCCCGTTGCAGAGCACAGGCTCTGGACGCGCAGGCTCAGCGGCCATGGCTCACGGGCCCATCCGCTCCACGGCATGTGGGATCTTCCTGGACCGGTGCACGAACCTGTGACCCCTGCATCAGCAGGCGGACTCTCAACCACTGCGCCACCAGGGAAGCCCCATTTCTGAAGATTTTTGAAGAGAATAAACTTTCAGATTTTTTTTTGAATTTTATATTTTTTATACAGCAGGTTCTTATTAGTTATCCATTTTATACATATTAGTATATACATGTCAATCCCAATCCCCCAATTCATCACACCACCACCACCCCCCACCACCACTTTCCCCACTTGGTGTCCATATGTTTGTTCTCTACATCTGTGTCTCTATTTCTGCCCTGCAAACTGGTCATCTCTACCATTTTTCTAGGTTCCACATATATGCGTTAATATACAATATTTGTTTTTCTCTTTCTGACTTACTTCACTCTGTATCACAGTCTCCAGATCCATCCACGTCTCTACAAATGACCCAATTTCGTTCCTTTTTATGGCTGAGTAATATTCCAGTGTATATATGTACCACATCTTCTTTATCCATTCATCTGTCGATGGGCATTTAGGTTGCTTGCATGTCCTGGCTATTGTAAATAGAGCTGCAGTGAACATTGTGTTACATGATTCTTTTTGAATTATGGTTTTCTCTGGATATATTCCCAGTAGTGGGATTGCTGGGTCATATAGTAATTCTATTTTTAGTTTTTTAAGGAACCTCCATACAGTTCTCCATAGTGGCTGTATCAATTTACATTCCCACCAACAGTGCAAGAGGGTTACCTTACCTTCAGATTTTCTGATAAGCCATAGTTTCCTTTAAAAATTTTCCATACAGTAAAATTCACTCTTTTGTTCGGTTTTTACACATGCATAGATTCATGTAATCACCACCACAATCAAGATACAGCAAGTTCCATCAGCTCAAATACTCCTTCCAATTTCTTTTTAAATAGTAGAATGATGGTGGGCAGTGAAGTCTGAGCATTATATAGCAAAATATCACAGCTCTGTATTTAGGTAACACCTTCAGGCTAACAAAGGAGAGTCTTTTCCTCCCTTTACATGTGGGTACCTCTGGTTCTAGGGTTTACGTGACACTTGCATTTTCCCAGACCTCAGTGTCAACCTATCTCACTGGAGTAAAGGGAATGGGAAAGGCTTTTGACCCAGTGAAATAACTTAATACTTTTGCTTCTCATCTTTGTAGAAAAGTGTCCAGTGTATCCAACAGAGCTAGTATTTGCCCTGGACCAGTCCTACGATATCACAGAGCAGAGATTTAATGAAACGAGGGACATCATCATTTCTATTGTCAATGACCTTCACATCAGGGAAAATAATTGCCCTGTGGGAGCAAGAGTTGTCGTGGTTTCCTTCGACTTAGACACCAACTACCTCATCCGTGGGTCTGACTACCATAGTAAGAAGCAACTCCTCCAGCTTCTTTCCCAAATTAAATATCAAAACTCCGGAGAAGTCCGAGACATTGGTAACTCGATGAAGTTTGTGGCTCGGAACATCTTCAAGCGGATGTTAGCAGGAGCCAACGTGCAGAGAGTCGCTGTGTTTTTTAGCAATGGACAATCTGCCAGTAGGTCATCCATCATCACGGCCACCATGGAGTTTAGTGCCTTGGATATCAGCCCTGCAGTCTTTGCTTTTAATGAAAGAGTTTCCCTTGAGGAGGCTTTTGAGGTAAGTACTTCCCTGGTCAACGTATTTATTTTTAAGATATTAGTACTGGCAGGACAGGAATACTGGGGAGTATGGGGACAGATGTGGCCTCTTGACCTCCTTTGCAATTTTCACAGCTGTATTGTTGCCAGGGTCTGAAATCCAATTTTTAATAAGCACAGTAGCCAATGATAGCAGCCACCTTTGTTCAGGTCCTGCTGGGCACCAGGCACTGTCCCTAGAGCTTTACATAAACACTCAGGCATTTGCCAACCCTCTGAAGTAAATGCACGTTATCTCCATTTAAAAATCAGGAAACTGAGGCCCAGAGAGTTTGAGTGACTTCTTCAATTTTGTACAGCTATTAAGTGGCTAAATCAAGATTTGAAATAGGGCTATCAATATAATGCTTTACCAGCCCTCTGCCAACCTGGTGTTTCTCAAATCTGTCATCTGCTAGCTGAATCTCATTGAACAGCTGGACTTAACCTGTAATGGGTGAAGTTTATGGGGTTTTTGAACCCTTAAGGTGTAAAACTTTGATGGGTATGAGCCTTTTTCCCAAGAGAGGTTCCATCACTTTTGGATTCACAGATTCTCATGGGATCTGTGCTTCCCTCTTTCTCCCTGCAAACTGAAGAACTTCTCCAACTACTGTTCAACTATTTTAAAATCTACTCATTATCCATGAAATACATGCTCCTGGACCTGGGTGGAATCATTATGTCATCCAAGAGGTTATAAAGGTCTTTTTTTTTTTTTTTTTTTTTTTTTTTTGTGGTACGCGGCCTCTCACTGTTGTGGCTTCTCCCGTTGCGGAACACAGGCTCTGGACGCGCAGGTTCAGCGGCCATGGCTTATGGGCCCAGCCGCTCCGCGGCATGTGGGATCTTCCTGGACCGGGGCACGAACCCGTGTCCCCTGCATTGGCAGGCGGACTCTCAACCACTGCGCCACCAGGGAAGTCCTATAAAGGTCTATATTTACACAAATACACATGTCTACTATAAAAAGAAAAGCCCTCTATAACATGAAGAGAGTCAATAATCGTAAGATATCCATGAATATTTTGGAAATAGGAGTCATAGGGAGAATAGATCCTGACAGAAAGGACTGTAGGAATTTGAAGTAGTTTCTATAAAAATAATTACTTCCCAACATAGATAATTTATTTATTGGTTTTGTTATGGTATATGTCTCCCCACTAGAATGTAGGATAGAGTTTTTATCTGCTTTGTTCATTTCTGTATCCCCAGCACCTAGAATATTACCTATTTAACATTGTAGGCATTCAATAAATATTTGTTGAATGAATGCATGGATGAATGAAGAGCATGTGGTTGACCCCTGTGAATAAACTTCCTGATTACCAAGGTTGCAGTTAATCTTTACATGGGGGACCAACAAGGTCAAACACAAAATGACACCCAAAGTATCCAGTTTCATAAAAACTAGAGAGTAGGAATGTAGTAGCTACTTTCTAACTATAAGGCTGGGATGATAATAAGTATTACCAAATGCTCAGTCAGCACTTTACAGAAAAACAGAGGGGGTGGTTTTTCTACCTTTTAATTTCACAAGGGAGAAAGAACAAAAGCATGAGCATCTCTGTTGATTGAGAGATCCCCTCATCACCTGGGAATTATAGATTTCTATTATTGTAATTAAATTGTCTGTATTGCATGGTGCCTCATACAGAGTAAATGCCCAATATATAGTTATTGAGTCTGAATGAATGAATGCTATATATTGCCCATCTCAGTGAGTATCAAAGCAAAAATATAATCAAGAAACAGACAAAATCAGGCAGTGTACTACCAAGAATTTTGAATAGACTTAGTGTCCTCTGTCTACATCCTTTTGGAATAGAACTTTTAAAATTTGAAGTATAGTTGATTTACATGCTGTGTTAATTTCTGCTGTACAAAACGTGATTCAGTTATATATATATATATGTATACACACACACACACATATATATATATATATAGGCATACATATACATTCTCTTTTATATACTTTTCCATTATGGTTTACCACAGGATATTGAATATAGTTCCCTTTGCTATACAGTAGGACCTTGTTGTTTATCCATTCTATATATAATAGTTTGCACCTTCTAATCCCAAATTCCCAATCCGTCCCTCCCCTCCCACCCCCTTGGCAATCACAAGTCTGTTCTCTATGTCTGGGAGTCTATTTCTGTTTTGTAGATATGTTCATTTGTGTCATATTTTAGATTCCACTAGTGATGTCACATGGTATCTGTCTTTCTCTTTCTGACTTCACTTAGTATGATAATCTCTAGGCCCATCCATGTTGCTGCAAATGGCATTATTTCACTTATTTTATGGCTGAGTAATATGGAATAAACTTTTGATTGGAATTTGTGATTGGAGAAATCCACTTGACATCTGAAAGATATGCCTTCTTCTAGATAGTGTGATTGGTTGGAAATAGTTGGAATCACTACTTAAAGAGGCTAAAGGAAACTTGTGAATGTAAAATTTCTGCAAGACCCAACCCCAGAAACTGATGTATAGTACATAAACAGCTGATGCATAATCAGAGGTGTGTGAAAATTCAGTGCAGAATTACGGGTTTGGAGATAAGAATGAGATATTAATATCTACCCCAGTGGGTGAATCTTGTGGTTAACTTGTGGTAGTTTCCTCATCATAAAATTGGGTTGCTCATACCTGTTCTATATGCTTCCTTGGGTTATGTTTAGGATCAAGGGGGGATAGTGTGTGTGTGTGTGTGTGTGTGTGTGTGTGTGTGTGTGTGTGTATGCATAAAGTTGCACTGAATAGAGCAATGGGCTACAATGCAAGGTGATGGTGATTAGTTAGGTGTTTTTCAAACTCTTAAAGTGTGTGCACAGTGTATTACTGATGATGACTAAAGAAAATGAGCAAGTAAGCATATACTTCTTTTTCGATGCAGTTTGACAACACGGGAACATTTCAGGTGCTTCCTGTTCCTCCAAATGGGGAATATGAACCATTAGAAAGACTTCGGCACTGTACTCTTTGCTATGGTAAGACTAATGAGAAGAATTTATTGTGCTGAAACACTTAAATGCCTTCTGGGTGAGTTATTAAATCTACCTTTATCAAAGAATTATATTTTTGATTGTAGATTCTAAGTTTTCCGATCTTTCAACACCATATGTCAGAGTTTCAATCTCTGTAATGTTTGAAGTTTCCATAGAATGTGAAAATTGGTTTAGAAGATTATCCCAATTGATTCGGCTTTTCCTGGGGACAATTTGATAGTTTGTATCAAAAGCTTCTAAAATATTTAAAATATTTTCTAAAAGAGTTTGGACATGTCTTATACACTTTAAGTATACATCTTACTTACATCTGCTTTCAACAAAGACATTCCCAAATCGTCTGCTAGTGGCCACAGAAATTATGGGGATGTTGAAAATTCCTTATTAATTTAAATGATGTGAGATTGAAGAGGTATTGATCAGATGATTAATTTTTGGTAATCAGTCCCTTTTCACTTGAAGATCTCAAACAACAGTGTCTTCTTGTGCCAACATTGAACCAATGATAAGTCTCTATGTGTTTTCAGATAAATGCTTTCCAAATACTTGCAAGAAAGAGATTTTCTTACCTGAAAATTCATACATGGATGTCGCCTTCCTCTTAGACAATTCTAGGAATATAGCAAGTGATGAGTTTAAGGATGTCAAAGCCTTGGTAAGCTCAATGCTTGACAACTTTGATATTGCCTCAGACCCTGTAACCTCAGACTCTGGTGATAGGATTGCCTTGTTGAGCTACTCTCCTTGGGATGGGAGGAAGAAAGATGCGGTAAAAACAGAGTTTGAGTTTACAACTTATGACAATCAAGCTCTAATGAAGAGGCACATCCAGACTTACCTCCAACAGCTAAATGGAGAATCCACCATTGGCCGTGCCCTACTGTGGGCTGTGGAGTATCTCTTCCCAGGAACACCCAAACTGAGAAAACATAGAGTCATCTTTGTAGTCTCTGCTGGAGGAAATCATGAGAGAAAGGAATTCTTAAAGAAGATGGCTCTGAGGGCCAAGTGTCAAGGCTATGTCATATTTGTGATTTCTCTGGGCTCTACACATAAGGAGGACATGGAGGAGCTGGCCAGCCACCCACTTGATCACCATCTGATACAGCTTGGGAGAATTCATAAACCAAACCTGGATTACGCTGTGAAGTTTTTAAAGCCATTTGTGTACTCAGTTAGACGTAAGTCACTATTTTGTTTTCTCTTTGTTTTAATAAATTAGTGTTTGTTAGTAGTATTGATAACCTAACATACCTCTGTATCTATAGCTAACCAAAATATGTGAATTAGATGGTGAAAAGGGGACAGGAATAGGACACATCTTGGTTATACCCTGTTTATGCTTTGGTCATAATGCAGTGAGACCTTTTTCATGATATAATGTCTCTTAGCCAAAATCTCAGCACTAGAAGGAACAGAGTGACTGGAGATCTCCTGAACTTCACTTGCTCAACGTAAAGAAGTTCTAGCAGCTCTTAGGTGGTCTCCAGGTTGAGCATTTAAATAAAAGTTTTCCCTGCTACATCTGGTTTATTTCCAACCTTGGAGTACCCTGGAGACCTGTGTGAGAGTGCTACTCCCAAAGAGTCTGAGCATACAGACCACACAGGAATCTTGTTAAAATGGAGGTTCTGATTCAGTATCTGTAGGATGGAGCCTAATATTCTGCATTTCTAACAGGTTCTTCAGTGATGTCAATGCTTCTGGTCCACAGATCACACTTTGAGTAGAAAGGTTCTAGGCCAATGCACTACAAAGTGTTACCCATTGGACCATGTTAGTCCATAAACTGATGAGTAGAAAGAAATACAGAAACTGAGAATAAGCATCTAGAAACTTTTAAAGCAATGTGACATTGCCACATTATACAAGTGTATAAACAGTGGACATTGTCTCATTGAACAAGATGTAAACCAAAAGTATCAGTCTGCAAAAGGCTAGAAATAAAAATACCTTGTCCTTCACTGCAAGTGGTGTGAGAAATGCTCTTTCTATAGAGGTGGTTCTCAACTGGGGATGATTTTGCCCCCCAGATGACATTTGGAAATATCTGGAGACAATTTTGGTTGTCAGAACTAAGAGAGAGGATACTACTGGTATTTAGTGGGTAGAGACCAAGGATGCTGCTAAATATCCTACAATGCACAGGGCGCCCCCCACAGCAAAGAACAATCCAGCCCAAAATGTCAATAGCATTGAGGTTGAGAAATCCTGCTCTAGAGGATCCCATGGAATCAGAGCTGAACCTTTTCTTTCTGGGAATCTGACAAGTGTAGAGTTAGGTTCTGTTGGAACCAATCCCACCACCGTAGGAGTCTTCCACCCCAGGAAGATTCCACCAAGGAATCTTCAATACCACCATAGTGACAACGTCTTGGAAGTTCACTCTTCCAAGTTCACTTGGAAGTTCACTCTTCATTGCAGAAGGAGTTTCCCCTTTCTCCTGTGACTCATATTCAACTGAAGAATCCAGTAATTACCCCTTTGGGAATATCATGTTATTTCTTTAACTCTAAATGCCTTCCATTGTATAATGCACCATTGTATTATGAAAAATGAAAGAAAAAGTGCTTCCAGTTAAATGTTGATACTGACATTCCTGTTAGAGTTTTTTTATTTTATAGTCTTCAAAAGAGTTCTTTTAGACAGACTATGATATGTCACTCTCGTGCGTACATAAAAAGGGAATATATGTGAAATACACTTGGTTAAGGCATTCCTAAAACTTCTTCTAGTCAAAATTTGACTTTTGTGAGTTCTTTCTTGACTCAGAGTCATTGATATCCATCTTTTCCCATGCAATATTTTTCTTTATACCATCAAGATCGATGATGGATTTTTTTAGAAAATCTTTTTTTAATTTAATTTTTGTTGGAGTATAGTTGATTTAAAATGCCGTGCCAGCTCCTGCTGCACAGCAAAGTGAATCAGCCATACATATAATAAATCCACTCTTTTTAAGATTCTTTTCCCATACAGGTCATCACAGAGTATTGAGAAGAGTTCCCTGTGCTATACAGTAGGTCCTTATTAGTTATCCATTTTATGTATAGTAGTGTGTATATGTCAATGCACTCCAATAGAGCAGTACTTTAAAAAGACTCTATGAAATAACACAAAACTAGGCTCTTAAATTAGGCTTTGCAATTATTAGAGCTAGCTTACTTTTGATTTCCATCTGAGCAATGTTGTTAAACACATCCAATTCACTGTCTTCCCATAACCACTTGGTTTGTAGAGGTTAAAAGTCTCCTTTACTAATACTTCCGGAAATTTTTTCTAAACTGCTGACCCCAATTCTACAAGTTTTGGTGCTGGCACGTTTGTTGTTCCCACACGTACAGGCGATAACAATGGCATCACGATTCCTTCCTCACCAATAGCAACTGTCAACTGCAATTGATTAGAAGACATAGTCTCATTTCAGAGAAATAGAAAAAAATGCTCATCTTAGAACAAGAGAAATATGATTATTATAAAACCATAAACATTCTGTGAGATATTTTCACAGAGTCTTCGATCATTCAATGGTCAAAGATTTCCTTTCACTAAAACCTATTTATTTTCCTGAATGAGGGGAAAATTATATATTTCTCAGTATTCCACAGTTTATAGAACAACAATAGAAAGAGGTAAAGGAACATATTATTTAGGTCAGTTAGCTAAAATCTTTCCTGTGATTATTTTCCTCCTAGGAAATCAGTGTTAATTGGTGCAGAAGCACAGAAATAGCATCATGTATTAAAATATTACTTTTTCTATTAGCATAAGTCTGAGTAAAAAAGTATTATAGGATCAGAATAAAATTATGTTAGCCTGAACATATGGAAATCGTGTCTCTGCATCACAATTAACCCTTAAATGAACAATTTGAGGAGGTCTGTTTCCATGATCCCAGTAATTTTTTGGCTGCAAAATGTTAAAATCAAATTCTGAATGCTATTTCTAGTTGCTACTATTTTCTGTTCTCACCCAAGCCAAATTGTGCTGAAATACTTTAGTGACATTTATTGCTTCAAGAAGATTCCTATTGGAGTTCTCTTTCCCTAGCAAATACAATTTCTAGTTTAAAAATCTAACTATAATTTTCCTCTCTCAATAGGAGGATTCAATCAGTACCCACCACTGATGCTTGAGAACATCTGCAGACTCATCAATTCAAAGGAAGAGGATAATCAAAGTATCAATCTCCTGTGAGTTAGAAAGCTCTGATATTTACAAGTGACTATGGATTGACTGAGGGGTGTGTAACTGCCTGATGGCAGATAAGGTCCCTGAAGGAAAGGCTCTTCATGTATTCCATTTTCTGTAGCAGAAGTTGCACACAAGCATGCTTTCAGGATTGATGTTTTTATAACATCCTCATGAGCTTATTACAATTTTGCTTTAAAATTCATGGTTTCCTCAGAAATTTACCCCAGAATTCAGTCTCAACCCACCTCAACTTTACTTCTCATCTCTCCCCATCATAAGCTCTGAGTTCTGGCCACACTGGACTCTTGTCTGCCTTGTGTGATCAGAGGTCCAGGAGTTCACCCACCTGGAGCTCTGGTCACACTGCCTGGGATCCTGTTTCTTCCAGTGAAACCCTACCCATTGTTCATGGCCCTGATTAAACCTGTCTCCTCTTCAAAGCCCATCTTTACACTCAGTCAAAATCCACATTTTTTCCTTTTTTAATAACTTTTTACACCTCTGCTGAGGCACTTATTACAGTTTATCCCAATGTCTTGTCTTACTGAAGTATGGGATTCCATGTGATTCATTGTTTCATTCCCAAAACAGCATGAAAGACCCCACAATATCATTGCACATGTAAATAATTTTCTTTAAAATTTTATCTTGAGTGAAAATATAAATAATTAATCTGAATGGACTTGAACCTCAAACAGAATGAGAATGGCCCATTTGGTTGCTCTGTGCTTTTCTCTATATTTCACCAAGCTTGGATCCCTGACTACAGCCTGTGAAAGCCCAGAGTTAGCCCATAATGGCCCTGTCCCATCAGATTGCAATTAAGCAAAGAGCTTCTCAAAATAGATGCGGTCTTTCCCATAAATCCCATATATCCAAAATGGCAAGATGAAATGTTCCTCAGAATTCATGCAAATACATGTTCCTCTCATATCAGGTTTCATTTATACTTAGTAGTTTAACAAGGAAGCGTCCAGCAGCTCACACCTTCTGAAGGACAATATGGCACTGATGTCCTGTGAAGCAGTGTTTCCCAACATGGAATAAACAATACTCTTATTTAAAGGAAAATTGATTCTTACAGGACTACATTTTAATATAATATTTTAACATGTACAAACACAAATCTAGCTGCAAATACCATACGTGTATCGTTCCTATGCAACTATCAAACAAAAATAAATTTGTACATCAAACCCAAGGAAACTCAGTAAGGCACAAATTTAAAACAGTAATTTAATGTATTAGATGATTCTGCTTAGCCAAAAGAGAATTCCTAAAAACTAAAAAAAGAAATTTTATAAACAAGCATATAAAGAGCCTAAATGTCCATCAACAGATGAATGGATAAAGAAGATATAATACACACACACACACACACACACACACACACACACACACACACACACACACTGGAATATTACTCAGTCGTAAAAAATGAAATAATGCCATTTGCAGCAACATGGATGGACCTAGAGATTATCATACTAAGTGAAGTAAGTCAGACAGAGAAAGACAAATATCATATGATATTGCTTATATGTGGAATCTAAAAAAATGATACAAATGAACTTATTTATAAAAGAGAAATAGACTCACAGACTTAGAAAATAAACTTACAGTTACCAAAGGGGAAAGGTTCAGGGGAGGGGGATAAATTAGGAGTTTGGGATTAACATATACATACTACTATATATAAAATAGGTAAACTACAAGGACTACACAGAGAACTATACTCAATATCTTGTAATAACCTATAATGGAAAAGAATCTGAAAAATATACATATATATGTGTATATATACACATATATATGTATGTATAAATGAATCACTTTACTGTATACCTGAAGCTAACAGAACATTGTAAATTAACTATGTTTCAATAAAATTTTTTTAATAATATGGTGCATATTGGTAAAATGTGTAAAACATGATGCATGCTGCAGAGTCACCTCTGCTCTCAGCTTGCCCACTCAGTTCTGTGAGTGCTTGATTCCCCAGCACTTGTCTTCACCTGCACTACTGCAAAACGATCATTCCCACTCTAGTCATTGTATCATTTGGCTTTTACTTGGTGTGAATGTATTGTTGATAATATTACGTCTGACTTTATTTCCTTTCCTCATTAACTCTCAACAGTTAAAGTAGTACCACCAGGTGCCAAACAACAGTATCAATGCAAACATAAACATGGACTTGAAATTGCATAAAGGTGCATTAATAGAATAAGAATAAACTTATATTGAATATGTTTTTTACCGTCACCTATATAAAAACACAATATTTTCAAACTATCATTCTTACTCCAAAGAATACAAATGTAGACACCATTTCAGGAAGCATGGTGTCAATGAGATATATTTTATATAGTTTTATTCTTCTCAGAGAAGTTGATGGTAGATTAAATGACTATTTTCTACATTTTCTGTGGAGATTGATATCAAACTGAGACACATTATTTGCTTGTCCCAAGTAACCTATGAGTTTCTTGTCATTTATCTAAAACTCTGTGACAAATCAGACTTGATTTAGTCCAAAGTAGTGTTTCACAGGCTATAAGCAGATGGCAAGAAAGGGAAGGATAAATGGGAATTTACACAAATGTATCAGTATATGCTTTTTTAAAAAAATGAAGTATAGTTGATTTACAATATTATATGAGTTTCAGGAGTACAGCAGAATGATTCAGTACTTTTATAGATTATACTCAATTAAAAGTTATTACAAGATAATGGCTATAAGTCCCTGTGCTATACAAAATATCCTTGTTGCTTATCTATTTTATACACAGTAGTTTATATTTCTTAATCCCTTACCCCTAACCTGCTCCTCCCCCCGCACTCTCTCCCCTCTGGTAACCACTAGTCTGTTCTCTGTATCTGTGAGTCTGTTTCTGTTTTGCTATATACATTCATTTGTATTATTTTTTAATTCCACATATAAGTGATATCATACAGTATTTGTCTTTCTCTCTCTGACTTACTTAACTAAGTGTAATATTCTCTAGGTCCATCCCTGTTGCTTCAAATGGCAATAATTCATTCTTTTTTATGGCTAAGTAATATTCTATTTAATATATATACCACATCTTCTTAAGCCAATCATCTGTTGATGGACACTTGGGTTGCTTCCATGTATTGGCTATTGTAAATAGTGCTGCTATGAACATTGGGGTTCATATATTTTTTCAAATTAGTGTTTGTGTTTCTTCGGATGTATGCCCAGGATGCGAATTGCTGGATCATATGGTAGCTCTATTTTTAGTTTTTTAAGGAACATCCATACTGTTTTCCATAATCGCTGCACCAATTTACATTCCTGCCAACAGTATACAGGGTTCCATTTTCTCCACATCCTCATCCTCACCAACATTTGTTATTTGTAGACTTTTTGATGATAGCCATTCTGACAGGTGTGAGGAGCTATCTCATTGTGGTTTTGGTTTGTATTTCTCTGATAATTAGCAATGCTGAGCATCTTTCCATGTGCCTACTGGCCATTTGTATGTCTTCTTTGGAGAAATTTCTATTTAGCTCTTTTGCCCATTTTTTAATTGTTTTTTTTTATATTGAGTTGTATGAGCTATTTATCTCTTTTGAATATTAACCCCTTATCAGTCATATCATTTGCAAATATTTTCTCCCACACCATAGGTTGTCTTTTAGTTTTTTCAGTTGTTTCCTTTGCTGTGCAAAAGCTTTTAAGTTTAATAGGTCCCATTTCTTTATTTTTGCTTTTATTTCTTTTGCTTTAGGAGGCAGAGACAAAAAAAAATATTGCTTGCGATTTATGTCAGAGAATGTTTTGCCTATATTCTCTTGTAGGAATTTTGTGGCTTCTGGTCTTACATTTAGGTCTTTAATCTATTTTGAGTTTATTTGTGTATATGGTGTAAGAAAGTGTTCTAATTTCGTTGTTTTACGTGTAGCTGTCCAGTTTTCCCAGCACCACTTATTGAAGAGACTGTCTTTTCTCCATTGGATATTCTTGCCTCTTTTGTCATAGCTAGGTTAAGTGACCATAAGTGTGTGGGCTTATTTCTGGGCTCTCTATTCTGTTCCATTGATCTCTGTATCTGTTTTTGTGCCAGTACCTTGCTGTTTTGATTACTGTAGCTCTGTAGTATAGTCTGAAGTCTGGGAGGATGGTATCTCCAGCTTTGTTCTTTTTTTCAACCTTGCTTTGGAAATTCAGCGTCTTTTGTGGTTTCATATGAATCTTAGGATTATTTGTTCTAGTTCTGTGAAAAATTTCATGGATATTTTGTTAGGAATTGCATTAAATCTCCTTTGGGTAGTATGGTCATTTTAGCAATATTAATTCTTTCAATCTAAGGGCACAGGATATCTTTCTATTTCTTTGTATCATCTTTAATTTCCTTTATCAATGTTTTATTGTTTTCAGAGTATGGGTCTTTTACCTCCTTGGTATTTTATTCTTTTCAAAGTGATTTGTTTTTTAATAAATTTATTTATTTATTATTTTTGGCTGTGTTGGATCTTCGTTTCTGTGTGAGGGCTTTCTCTAGTTGTGGCAAGCGGGGGCCACTCTTTATTGTGGTGGGCGGGCCTCTCACTGTTGTGGCCTCTCTTGTTGCGGAGCACAGGCTCCAGATGCACAGGCTCAGTAGTTGTGGCTCATGGACCCTGTTGCTCCATGGCATGTGGGATCTTCCCAGACCAGGGCTCGAACCCATATCCCCTGCATTGGCAGGCAGATTCTCAACCACTGCACCACCAGGGAAGCACACGAAGAGATTTTAAATGGGATTGGTTTTTCACTCTCTCTTTCTGATAGTTCATTATTAGTGTAGAGGAAAGCAACAGATTTCTGTATATTAATCTTGTGTCCTGTGACTTTGCTTAATTCATTTATTGGTTCTAATAGTTTTTGGGTAGAGACTTTAGGGTATCTATATAAAGTATCATGCCATCTGCAAATAGGGACAGTTTTATTTCTTCCCTTCCAATTTGAATGCCTTTTATTTCTTTTTCTTATCTGATTGCTGTGGCTAGGACTTCCAAAACTGTTAAATAGAAGTGGTTAAATAGCCTTATCTTGTCCCTAAATTTAGAGGAAAACCTTTCAGCTTTCCACCACTGCATATGTTAGCTGTGGATTTGCCATAAATGGTCTTTAATTATGCTGAGATATGTTCCTTCTGTACCCACTTTGATGAGAGTTTTTATCATGAATGGAGGTTGAATTTTGTCAAATGCTTTTTCTGCATATATTGAGATGATCATGTAATTTTTGTCCTTCCTTTTTTTAATGTGGCATATCACACTAATTGATTTATGTATCTTGAACCATTCTTGTGTCCCTGGAATAAATCCAACTTGACACAGTGTATGATCCTCTAATACATTCGGATTTGGATTCATTCTGCTAATATTTTGTTGAGGATTTTTGCATCTGTACTCATCTAAGATATTGACATGTAATTTTCTTTCTTTGTAGTGTCTTTGTCTGGTTTTGGTTTCAGGGTACTGGTGGCCTTGTAGAATGAATTTGGGAGTGTTCCGTCCTCTTGAATTTTTTGGAATAGTTTGAGAAGGATAGGTATTAGTTCTTCTTTACATGTTTAGTAGAATTCCCCTGTAGTATAATAAATTATTTGATTGAAATAAATTTTTATCACCCAATTGTCTTTCTTCTAAGAAATAATTAACTATATTAAATGTTTGTGATATTTTAGTTGTATTTCCCAAAGTTATATAGGTTCACCTAAAACTTTCCCTTTTATCTTCTAGATTTACCCCTGAGCAACAAGATATTTCTTCAGGAGAGAACAGCTTCATTGGCCAGGAATTTAGTGTGGGCAGAGATTCATCTTTTGTGTTGGAAGACAGTGGAAGTGACCATCTGGCTTACATTCCAAGCCAAATGTTTATGCCACAGAAATTAACAACTAAATATGAAAAAGATCAGGATTCTGAAGAAATTGCAAGTCTCACTGCTGGTAAGGAAATGAAAAGTTATAACGGTAATTTAGAAATAACTGGATCCTCATCTTTTAACACTAATAGAGAATCAAATAAATAAGGTGGGTATAAAAAGCAACTTTCTTCAAGTTCAAGATGGTGGCTACAACTGCAGCTTTTATTTGATCTGAAGATTTAAATGGTCACAGGCACCACTCTGGAAATCACTGATAAGCTCTAAGAAATGTCACTGATATGCTCACCAAACTTAAGGTTTGTCTAGAAACCACAATTTAGGTTAGTGTGATGTAGAAGGAGGTACTACAGAGAATAACATAGCAAAGGAGGAACTTTTAAAAGTTGGCCTGACCAGTGCCCCAGAATTTGTGATTGCATGAGAAGGTGTAAGGTTTTTTAACTGGAAATAAAATAAACTACCCCACTCTATACTCTATACATTTTAATGGCAAAGCAGTAATGCTTTTTGTCAGGATTTAATAGTTTCAAACAAATCAGATCATAGAATTTTGGCTGTATTTTCATTTGAAAGGGTGGGCATTCTAAACACACTATTCAGCTATTCCATCTATGTATCTAGAGTCTCCCAAAATGCTCATTTGGCCAGAATGCCAGCATTTAAAGCATTATGTCGTAAGTATCATGTGTGATGTTAGAATATGCAAGTTTGAAAGAAAAGGCGGCCAATCTCATAATATTCATTCTTAGTAATTTCCTTGGATAAATAAATGTTCTTTTCCTTGGGTTCAACACTGATGTCCCCATATTTCCCCCCATTTCTGAAATATACATGTTTGAATTTTGTCTTTAAAGCAGCTAAACTTTCCTTTATAGAAGCTAGACTTGAGAATTAGAGTCAATCATTAGTTGAAAAATAAGACTTTTTTTAGTAAAAAAATAGTAATGAAGTAAACCTGGATGTATGTAGTTCCTTGGCATTAAGGCATTCAAGTGTGTGATTTCTTATTTAAAACAGGTTTTCATCATTATATAGACATAACTTAAAGAAGAAAATACAAAATTTGTTCTTCTTAATGGATGCAATTAATTTGGGGTATTCATTTTAACGATATGGGAATTACAACAGCCCTCAAGGCATAGGAATTTATTATGGTTTGGTTTTGGAAGAAAAATAAAAGAAAAAGAGAAGTTATTTTGGCAGAGTTGGAATACGAAATTGTCATTTGTGACAGTATTGTTAGTAGTAAGCATTTTAAATTCTAATAATTTAGAAGTGTGAAACTTTTCAAGAAAGACTGAATTAATTGGATATTTAAGGGAACAAAGGAGAAACTCATCTTTGCAGCCATCTTTAATGACCGTTGTTCAATAGCAATAGAAATACTTTTCATTTGGTTTTTCAGATGTCTGGATATCAAGATACTCATAACCAGTTTAAGGGTCAATTTGGCTGCAGAAATAATTGTTGCATGGCTCTATAGGAAAAAAATGTCAATTTGCTGTTACACCCACCACACCCAATTTCTCTTGCAGTGGATTGAAGTGTTGGGAGTTCTGTGGAGGATTATGTTGAGTTGTGATTGCCTGGAAACAGAGTCTCAGATCTAAGGATAATATATATGTATTTTTATCCTTTACAATAAATCTGAGTCTCAGATCATCAGTGTTGTCTAGGGACTTCATACTATTCCTTTCTTTCTTTTTTTTTCTTTTTAAAATCATTGCTAGCTAGTTGTCAAAAGCCGCTGAGAACTTTCTGTATAATGTGCCATCCTCAAGGAGAGTAAATTGTAGTTCAGATATTTTATCCAGTCGCTAAGAGATGAGCTTTGATACACGTTCCAGATGTATAGCACAAATAAAGAGATTGATAACTTCCATAAGAGCTTCCACATGCTATGCTTATCACTCATTTATAATGTGATTCTTATGGCCAAGGGCTGATTTTTGTGCCCTTAAATGGAGAGTCCTGGAGAAGTCAAGAATCTTAACCATTTAAGAAATTTTTAGAGTTCCCAGAGTACTGTGGGCTGGCAATGAGTTGTGTATCACTCTCTTTCACAAGAAACACAACCACTATCTTTCTACCTAGGCCTCTCCCTTGCTTCTTCCTCCCTACTCCAGTTTCCAAGTTCATCCTTAATTGCATCACCTTTCCTGGCCCTCTCCACTCCTTACAGCAGCTCAAAGACAATTTATATCAGGATCACCTGGAAGCCCTTCACAAGCATAGATTCCTAAGCCCTTCTCAGTACTACTGCTTCATATTTAGGGGTGTGAGTGGCCAGGAAAAAGCCACAAGCTTTAAAACCACCATAGGTGATTTTCGTAGGTCCTCATTTTTCAGATCCACTATCCCAGTGATTCTCAAAAAGTGTGTCCCTAAACCAGCAGCATCAGCATCACCTGAGAACTTGTTAGAAATGCACTGATCCTGAACCTACTGAAGCAGAAACTGGAGGTGGGGCTCAACCATCTGATTTTTAACAAGCAAAAAATCTGATCCAGGCTGAAGTTTAAGAACTACTGTGCATGCTACCACTTTGGTGTGCTTCCTGATTTGCTCTGTGTTCTCAGCTAAAAGCAATTGAGTAACTAGTATCACAGAAGAATTCCTATTGTCAAAGGGATCCAGGTAAACTGGATTATAATTTTATTTTACTCATCCAAGAACACTGAACATTCATCCACCCATCTATTCATCCAAGATCTATCTAACAAGACATTTTAAGATCCAAATATGTACGGGTTATCCAGAGATACTATTATGCATTTTGACCACACATCCACAATATAAAAATTCCTTGGAAAATTCAGTTGCTCTTAATTACTCACCAATGGAATACACATAGTTCTTTGGAATTATGTAATAAAAAATGGGTGGTTTAATTCTAATTAAATTGCAACTGTTGACCCAATGGTGAGCCTAGCACTTTCATCAAAGTTGCTATGTTAACTAATACTTAAGATACAGTTAGTCTATTGTCAAGATTAAAGAGGGACAGGATAATTTTTAATGAATGTTAAATGCCAACCCAAACTCAGCCTAGGGCACACTCATAGCTTTAAGCACTCCCTGGCCTTAGGATAATTTCAGCTGATGTTCTTTTCAATGAATTTTATTAAGAACTAAGAGGCAACACTTCTCTCTTCAAACTAGGCTGGAGTTGTGCTCAAGGGAATTTGCATGGATTTTGTTTTACATTTTTATTTTGATAACTTTGATTGTGATCTACAATCAGTTTTGTTTTTTTAAGCCAGGGTATATTTTGATTTTGAATCAATCATAAGGTATTAGAGCTGGAAAGGTATTTAGTGATTAGCTTTTGCAAATTCACCTGGGGATGATTCCACCCTACTCTACCCTAGGAGACATATTGCAATGTCTGGAGACATTTTTAGTTGTCATAACTGGAGGGTACTACTGGCATCTAGAGGCCACAGATGCTGCTAAACATCCTACAATGCACACAGGACATCCTCTCACAACAAAGAATTATCCAATCAGACTGTCAATAGTGAAAGAAACCCTGTTTTAGAAGAAACTTCAAGCCCCCAAGATCAGGGAACCAAAAAATTCAGTATAAGGACTCAAGATCTCTACACCCTGTCCACTGTTTCCCAGTACACCCTCAGGATTCTGCTAATTTTTAAAAAATTGTAAAAGTACTATCATACCATATAACATTTTAATACAGAGTCACAAATCACACAATTTAGCAGACTGAGCTATTTGTGGTGTGGAGTACAGTCTTTGGTTTTTCCACAGGCATATAGGTTTACATAGTTTTATTCAATTTCATATCCTGCTTTTCACATATGTTATACATTTTACATATTGCTGCAAGCTTCATACTGATTTTTTTGTGTTCTCATAATGTTACTTTCAATGAATGAATGTATTTAACTATTTATCTGTTGTTGAACACTTAGCTTGCTTCCAATTTTTGCTGTCACGTGTTGAACTTGAAGACATATATCTTCTGCTACATTTAAATCTGTACTGGAATTAAATGCAGCAGAACTGGCTTCTGAGTCACCCTATGGAGCAGTCCCCCAGCTGAATGTCCTACTTTCATATCTGTACACATGCTAAAGAGGTCAGTGATAGAATTGGGATCATGTCTGAATTGTAATGACATGTTTCATGAATGCTTTAGAAAATCCCAACCATCTGGATGCTCTTTGGGGGATAACCTGAGTCTCCTGTTCATTTTAAGCTGTGGACTGAGGTTGTGACATTCACTTTTGCTTGAGAATTTATTGTATAGTTATTATACTTTGGGTGTCTTCCTTGAAGATTTTGCATGAGACAGAGCTAATGTGAACTGTGAGTTCAGGGGATGTGGATGATTTGACTTCATGGAGGCTGCTTCTGTAGGTCTCATGCAATCATTTGTTGGAATTATTAAAGCAATGTTCTATAGTGTTAGCAACACTTTTTTCATGGGGACCCTTTGCTAATGGAATAAAACATAGATAGTTGAAGTGATAATTGGGTGATGGTGGTGGTGGCAATCGACAAAACAGTGGCAGCCCTCGTTGAGGGCTTCCTATAGGAAAGGACTCTGCCAAGCATTTACATGGATTTTCCCATGAATATCCATGCAGCAAATATGTAATTAACTCCTGTTCTGAATTAAGCCCCATGCTAGTCTTTTGGGGGGTTAGAGAGATTTAGGAAAAAAAAGATTCAGACAGAAGCCCTGTCTTCAAGGAGCTTGTAGTCTGATAATCAGAGTATACTCTGAGTAAAAAAAAGAAAGCTTAATACAAGTAAGAAAGTATTCAGTTTAATAAAAAGTGCAGGGAGATCAGCTCGGTGGTTTGTGACCACCTAGAGGGGTGGGATAGGGAGGGTTGGAGGGAGGGAGACTCAAGAGGGAAGAGATGTGGGAATATATGTATATATATAACTGATTCACTTTGTTATAAAGCAGAAACTAACAGACCATTGTAAAGCAATTATACTCCAATAAAGATGTTAAAAAAAAAAAGTGCAGGTGGAATGCTTTGGGGACCAGTATTCATCTCAGCATTGTATTCACTGTCTCACTTGATGATCAAACAATGCATGAGAAATAATAGTAATCACAGAAGCTACCACTTATTTAGTGCAACTATGCACCGGGCACTTTATATACATGATTTAACTTAATCCTTACCACGAAAATCTATTATTATTATTATAATGACTATTACATATTACAGATGAGGACACTGATGCAAAGGTTAAGATCCTCAAGCAACATCACACAGCTTGTAAGTGGCAGAGCCAGGATTCAAATCCATGCCCATTTCCACAAAAACGTTAACTTAACAATGTAGGCTGTGTTGTCTGGCAAGGGTATTGTCTGCATTTTCAAATGACGAAATATATCCAGCGCCAAATTTGACGACCATCATGTCATCAGTGGGAGAGTTGTTTTTTTGTTTGTTTGTTTGTTTGCGGTACGTGGGCCTCTCACTGTTGTGGCCTCTCCCGTCGTGGAGCACAGGCTCCGGACGTGCAGGAGCAGCTGCCACGGCTCATGGGCCCAGCCGCTCCGCGGCATGTGGGATCCTCCCGGACCGGGGCACGAACCCGTGTCCCCTGCATCGGCAGGTGGACTCCCAACCACTGTGCCACCAGGGAAGCCCTATTTTAAAAACAATTTTGGTGGTACAATTCAATTTTTAAATTTTAATTTAATTATTTTTCTCTCATGCTTTTTTATAAACCATTCATGAATAAAGCCATAAATATTTATTAATTCTTTTTTCACATCTTTATTGGAGTATAATTGCCTTAAAATGTTGTGTTAGTTTCTGCTGTATAACAAAGTGAATCAGCTATACGGATACTTATAAACCCATATCCCCTCCCTCTTTCATCTCCCTCCCACCCTCCCTATCTCACCCCCCCATCCCACCCCTCTAGGCGGTCACAAAGCACCGAGCTGATCTCCCTGTGCTATGCAACTACTTCCCACTAGCTATCTATTTTACATTTGGTAGTGTGTATATGTCCATGCCACTCTCTCACTTCATCCCAGGTTACCCTTCACCCTCCCTGTGTCCTCAAGTCTATTCTCTGCATCTGCGTCTTTATTCCCGCCCTGCCCACCGGTTCATCAGAACCATTTATTTTTTTTAGATTCCATATACATATGTTAGCATATGGTATTTGTTTTTCTCCTTCTGACATACTTCACTGTCTATGACAGACTCAAGGTCCATCCACCTCATTACAAATTAACGCAATTTCATTTCTTTTCATGACTGATATTCCTTTGTATATATGGGCCACATCTTTTTTTTTTCTTTTAACGTTTTTACTGGAGTATAATTGCTTTACAATGGAGTGTTAGTTTCTGCTTTATAACAAAGTGAATCAGTTATACATATACATATATCCCCATATCTCTTCCCTCTTGCGTCTCCCTCCCTCCCAGCCTCCCTATCCCACCCTTCTAGCTAGTCACAAAGCACCGAGCTGATCTCCCTGTGCTATGTGACTGCTTCCCACTAGCTATCTATTTTACATTTGGTAGTGTATATATGTCCATGCCACTCTCTCACTTTGTCACAGCTTACCCTTCCCCCTCCCCGTGTCTTCAAGTCCATTCTCTAGTAGGTCTGTGTCTTTATTCCTGTCATGCCCCTAGGTTCTTCATGACCAATTTTTCTTTCTTTTTTTTTTTTTTTTTTAGATTCCATACATATGTGTTAGCATATGGTATTTATTTTTCTCTTTCTGACTTACTTCACTCTGTATGAAAGACTCTAGGTCCATCCACCTCGCTACAAATAACTCAATTTCGTTTCTTTTTATGGCTGAGTAATATTCTATTGTATATATGTGTCATATCTTCTTTATCCATTCATCTGTTGATGGACACTTAGGTTGCTTCCATGTCCTGCTTGTTGTAACTAGTGCTGTAATGAACATTTTGGTACATGTCTTTTTGAATTATGGTTTTCTCAGGGTATATGCCCAGTAGGGGGATTGCTGGGTCATATGGTAGTTCTATTTTTAGTTTCTTGAGGAACCTCCATACTGGCTGTCTCAGTTTACATTCCCACCAACAGTGCAAGAGGGTTCCCTTTTCTCCACACCCTCTCCAGCACTTATTCTTTCTATATTTTTTGATGATGGCCATTCTGTCCGGTGTGAGGTGATACCTCATTGTGGTTTTGATTTGCATTTCTCTCGTGGTTAGTGATATTAAGCATCTTTTCATGTGCCTGTTAGCCATCTGTATGTCTTCTTTGGAGAAATGTCTATTTAGGTTTTCCACCCATTTTTGAATTGGGTTGTTTGTTTTTCTGATATTGAGCTGCACGAGCTGCTTATAGATTTTGGAGATTAATCCTTTGTCGGTTGCTTCATTTGCAAATATTTTCTCCCCTTCTGATGGTTGTATTTTCATCTTGTTTATGGTTTCCTTTGCTCTGCAAAAGCTTTTAAGTTTCATTAGGTCCCATTTGTTTATTTTTGTTTTTATTTCCATTTCTCTAGGAGGTGGGTCAAAAAGCATCTTGCAGTGATTTATGCCACAGAGTGTTCTGCCTATGTTTTCCTCTAAGAGTTTTATATTGTCTGGCCTTATATTTAGGTCTTTAATCCATTTTGAGTTTATTTTTGTGTGTAGTGTTATGCAGTGTTCTAATTTCTTTCTTTGACATGTAGCTATCCAGTTTTCCCAGCACTGCTTATGGAAGAGACTGTCTTTTCTCCATTGTATATTCTTGCCTCCTTTATCAAAAATAAGGTGACCATATGTGCGTGGGTTTATCTCTGGGCTTTCTATCCTGTTCCATTGATCTATATTTCTGCCTTTGTGCCAGTCTTGATTACTGTAGCTTTGTAGTATAGGAAGTCAGGGAGCCTGATTCCTCCAGCTCCATTTTTCTTTCTCAAGACTGCTTTGGCTATTTGGGGTCTTTTGTGTTTCTGTAGAAATTGTGAAAATTTTTGTTCCAGTTCTGTGAAAAATGCCATTGGTAGTTTGATAGGGATTGCACTGAATCTGTAGATTGCTTTGGGTAGTATAGTCATTTTCACAATGTTGATTCTTCCAATCCAAGAACATGGTATATCTCTCCATCTGTTTGTATCATCTTTAATTTCTTTCATCAGTGTCATAATTTTTTGCATACAGGTCTTTTGTTTCCTTAGGTAGGTTTATTCCTAGGCATTTTATTCTTTTTGTTGAAATGGTAAATGGGAGGGTTTCCTTAATTTCTCTTTCTGACTTTTCATCATTAATGTATAGAAATACAAGATATTTCTGTGCATTAATTTTGTATCCTGCTATTTTACCAAATTCATTGATTAGCTCTAGGAGCTTTCTGGTAGCATCTTTAGGATTCTCTATGTAAAGTATCATGTCATCTGCAAACGCTGACAATTTTACTTCTTTTTCCAATTTGGATTCCATTTATTTCTTTTTCTTCTCTAATTACCATGGCTAAAACTTCCAAAGCTGTCTTGAATAATAGTGGTGAGGGTGGGCACCCTTGTCTTCTTCCTGATCTTAGAGGAAATGGTTTCAGTTTTTCACCATTGAGAATGATGTTGGCTGTGGGTTTGTCATATATGGCCTTTATTATGTTGAGGTAAGTTCCCGCTATGCCTACTTTCTGTAGGGTTTTTATCATAAATGGGTGTTGAATTTTGTCAAAAGCCTTTTCTGTATCTACTGAGGTTATCATATGGTTCTTATCCTTCAATTTGTTAATATGGTTTATCACATTGATTGATTTGCATACATTGAAGAATCCTTGCATTCCTCGAATAAACCTCACTTGATCATGGTGTATGATCCTTTTAGTGTGCTTTTGGATTCTGTTTGGTAGTATTTTGTTGAGGATGTTTGCATCTATGTTCGTCAGTGTAGTTTTCTTTCTTTGTGACATTTTTGTCTGGTTTGTTATTAGGGTGATGGTGACCTCGTAGAATGAGTTTGGGAGTGTTACTCCCTCTGCTATATTTTGGAAGAGTTTGAGAAGGATAGGTCTTAGTTCTTCTCTAAATATTTCATAAAATTCACCTGTGAAGCCATCTGGTCCTAGGCTTTTGTTTGTTGGAAGATTCTTAATCACAGTTTCAATTTCATTTCTTGTGGTTGGTCTGTTCATATTTTCTATTCCTTCCTGGTTCAGTTTTTGTAGGTTGTACTTTCTATGAATTTGTCCATTTCTTCCAGGTTGTCCATTTTATTGGCATAGAGTTGCTTGTGGTAGTCTCTCTGATCCTTTGTATTTCTGCAGTGTCAGTTGTTACATCTCCATTTTCATTTCTAATTCTGTTGATTTGAGTCCTCTCCATTTATTTCTTGATGAGTCTGGCTAATGGCTTATCAATTTTATCTTCTCAAAGAACCAGCTTTTAGTTTTATTAACCTTTGCTATTGTTTCCTTCATTTCTTTTTCATTTATATCTGATCTGATCTTTATGATATCTTTTCTTCTGCCAACTTTGTTTTTTTGTTGTTGTTGTTGTTCTTCTTCTTCTTTCTCTAATTGCCTTAGGTATAAAGTTAGGTTGTTTATTTGAGATGTTTCTTGTTTCTTGAGGTAGGATTGTATTGCTAGAAACTTCCCTATTAGAACTGCTTTTGCTGCATTCCATAGGTTTTGGATCATCATGTGTTCATTGTCATTTGTCTCTAGGTATTTGTTGATTTCCTCTTTGATTTCTTCAGTGATCACCTGGTTATTTAGTAGCATATTGTTTAGTCACCAAGTGTTTGTATTTTTTACAGTTTTTTTACCCATACTTGATATCTAGTCTCATAATGTTGTTGTAAGAAAAGATATTTTATATGATTTCAGTTTTCTTAAATTTACTGAGGCTTTATTTATGACCCAAGATGTGATCTATCCTGGAGAATGTTCCATGTGCACTTGAGAGGAAAGTGTATTCTGTTGTTTTGGGATGGAATGTCCTTTAAGTATCAATTAAGTCCACCTGGTCTACTGTGTCATTTAAAGCTTGTGTTTCCTTATTTATTTTAATTTTGGATGATCTGTCCATTGGTGAAAGCGGGGTGTTAAAGTCCCCTGCTATTCTTGCATTACTGTTGATTTCCCTTTTTATGGCTCTTAGCATTTGCCTTATGTTGGGTGCGTAAATATTTACAATTGTTATATCTTCTTCTGGTATTGATCCCTTGATCCTTATGTTTTGTCCTTCTTTGTCTCTTGTAATAGTCTTTATTTTAAAGTCTATTTTGTGTTATATGAGAATTGCTACTCCAGCTTTCTTTTGATTTCCATTTTCATGGAATATCTTTTTACATCCCCTCTCTTTCAATCTGCATGTGTCTCTGGGTCTGAAGTGGGTCTCTTGTAGACAGCATATATACGGCCCTTGTTTTTGTATCCATTCAGCCAGTCTATGTCTTTTGTTTGGAGCATTTAATCCATTTACATTTAAGGTAATTATCGATATGTATGTTCCTATTACCATTTTCTTAATTGTTTTGTTTTTGATTTTGTAGGTGTTTTCCTTCTCTTGTGTTTCCCACCTAGAGAACTTCCTTTAGCATTTGTTGTAGAGCTGGTTTGGTGACACTGAATTCTTTTGGCTTTTGCTTGTCTGTAAAGATTTTAATTTCTCTGTCAAATCTGAATGAGATCCTTGCTGGGTAGAGTAATCTCTGTTGTAGGTTCTTCCCTTTCATCACTTTTAATATTTCCTGCTACTCCCTTCTGTCTTGCAGAATTTCTGCTGAAAGATCAGCTGTTAACCTTATGGGGATTCCTTTGTGTGTTATTTGTTGCTTTTCCCTTGCTGCTTTTAGTATTTTTTCTTTGAGTTTAATTTTTGATAGTTTGATTAATATTACTATTTCTCATATTAGAGAAGTTTTCAACTATAATCTCTTCAAATATTTTCTCGGTCCTTTTCTTTTTCTCTTCTTCTCTAGGGATTCCTATAATTCGAATGTTGGTACATTTAATGTTGTCCCAGAGGTCTCTGAGACTGTCCTCAATTCTTTTCATTCTCTTTCTTTATTCTGCTCTGCAGCAGTTGTTTCGACTCTTCTATCTTCCAGGTCACTTATCCATTCTTTTGCCTCAGTTATTCTGTTACTGATTCCTTCTAGAGTATGTTTAATTTCATTTATTGTGTTGTTCATCATTGTTTGTTTGCCCTTTAGTTCTTCTAAGTCCTTGTTAAAAGTTTCTTGTATTTTCTCCATTATATTTCCGAGATTTTGGATCATGTTTACTATCATTATTCTGAATTGTTTTTCAGGTAGACTGCCTATTTCCTCTTCATTTGTTTGGTCTGGTAGGTTTTTACCTTCTTCTTCATCTGCTGCATATTTCTATGTGTTCTCATTTTGTTTAAGTTAATGTGTTTGGGGTTGCCTTTTCACAGGCTGCAAGTTCATAGTTCATGTTATTTTTGGTGTCTGCCCCCAGTGATTGAGGTTGGTTCAGTGGCTTTTGTAGGCTTCCGTGTTGGGGGGGGGGGGACTGGTACCTGTGCTCTGGTGGGTGGGGCTGGATCTTGTCCTTCTTGTGCGCAGGGCCGAATCCGGTGGTGTGTTTGGGATGTCTGTGAACTTAGTATGACTTTAGGCAGCCTCTCTGCTAATGGGTGGGTTTGTGTTCCTATCTTGCTAGTTGTTTCTCATGAAGTGTCTAGCACTGGAGCTTGCTGGAGGTTGGGTGGAGCTGGGTCTTAGTGTTGAGACAGATGTCTGGGAGAGCTCTCACTGATTAATATTACGTGGGGCCAGGAGGGCTCTGGTGGACCAATATCCTGGATTCGACTCTCCCACCTCAGAGGCCCAGGCCTGACACCCGGCTGGAGCACCAAGAGTCTGCCAGCCACACGGCTTGGGAGAAAAGAAAAAAAAAAACAACGAACAGATAGAACCTCCAAACTGATGGTAAAACAAATCTAAACAGACAAACTCACAAAGAAACATGCACACACACACTCACAAAAAGAGAAGAAAAGAAAAAAGGAAAAGAACAACCAAACCAATAAATAAACATGCCAGTGATAATAAGCACTAAAAACTAAACTAAGATAAACATGAAACCAAAAACAAATCAGACACAGAAAGCAAATCCCAAGTCTACAGTTGCTCCCTAAGTCCACTGTCTCAATTTTGGGAACATTCGTTGTCTATTCAGTTATTCCACAGATGTAGAGTTTATCAAGTCAATTGCAGGGATTTAATCTGCTCCTCCTGAGGCTGCACAGAGAAATTTCCCTTTCTCTTCTTTGTTTGCACAGCTCCTGGGGTTCAGCTTTGGTTTTGGCTCCACCTCAGCATGTAGGCCACCCTCAAGTTTCTGTTCCCCACCTAGTCAGGAGGGGGTCAAAGCAGTGGCTGATTAGGTCTCTTTTGCTCACTCAGGCCAGGGAGAGGGAGGGGCACCATAGCCATAATTGGAATGTGGGGCGAGCCTGCAGCGGCAGAGGCTGGCATGATATTGCAACAGCCTGAGGCACACCATGTGTTCTTCTGTGGAAATTGTCCCTGGCTCACAGGTCCCTGGCAGTGGTGTGCTGCACAGGCTTCTGAGGGTGTGTGGTAGTGTGACCTGTGCTTGCATACAGGATTTTTGGTGACAGCAGCAGCAGCATTAGCAGTCCATGCCCGTCTCTGGTGTTCGAGATGATAGCCGCAGCTCATGTCTGGCTCTGGAGCTCACTTAGGTCGTGCTCTGCCATCTATGGGCACACAGAACAGGAAGTCCCTTTCCTCACGCACCCCAAAATAATGGTCTCTTGCCTATCCAGCAGCTCCAGACTTTTTCCCGGACTCCCTCCTGGATAGCTGTGGCACACTAGCCCCCTTCAGGCTGTGTTCACGCAGCCAACCCCAATCCTTTCCCTGGGGTCAGACCTCCGAAGCCTGAGCCTCAGCTCCCAGCCCCCGCCCGCCCTGGAGGGTGAGCAGACAAGCCTCTCAGGCTGGTGAGTGCTGGTCGGCACCAATCCTCTGTGCAGGAATCTCTCCGCTTTGCCCCCTGCACCCCTGTTGCTGTGCTCTCCTCCATGGCTCTGAAGCTTCCCCCCTGCCCACCCCCCATCTCTGCCAGTGAAGGGTCTTCCTAGTGTGTGGCAACTTTTCCTCCTTCACAGCTCCCTCCCAAAGGTGCAGGCCCTGTCCCTATTCTTTTGTCTCTGTTTATTCTTTTTTCTTTTGCCCTACCCAGGTACGTGGGGAGTTTCTTGCCTTTTGCGAGGTCTGAGGTCTTCTGCCAGCATTCAGTAGGTGTTTTGTAGGAGTTGTTCCACATGTAGATGTATTTTTGATGTATTTGTGGGGAGAAAGGTGATCTCCACATCTTACTCTTCTGCCATATTGAAGGTCTCTTTAATTTAATTTTTAGAAATTCCTGCTTATAACTCATTTAGAGGACATAAGACCAGAATAGATTGGCCTTATAAATTGCTTATAAACTCATCCAGAGGCCAGAGCAAAAACTAACACGATTAAAACCAAAATACCACTATTTACAATAGTCAAGACATGGAAACAACCTAAATGTCCATCAACAGATAAATGGATAAAGAAGATGTGATGTATATATACAATGGAATATTGCTCAGCCATAAAAAATAATGAAATAATGCCATTTGCAGCAACATGGATGGACCTAGAGATTATCATACTAAGTGAAATAAGTCTGAGAAAGACAAATATTATATGATATCACATATATAGACTCTAAAATATAACACAAATGATATTTATGAAACAGAAACAGACTCACACACATAGATAACAAACTTATGGTTACCAAAGTGGGAGGGATAAATTAGTAGTTTGTGATTAAAATATACACACTGCTATATATAAAATAGATATACACCAAGGGCTTTCTGTATAGTACAAGGAACTACACTCAATATCTTGTAATAACCTACAATGGAAAAGAATCTAAAAAAGAATATATATATGTATAACTGAATCACTTTGCTGTACACCTGAAATTAACACAACACTGTAAATCATCTACATTTCAATAAAAATTTTAAGAAAACAAAGATCCATGTGGTCTGGGTATAAATAACTCCTAAGGCATGCATCACTTTTCTCAGTGTGCTGGTATCTTTCTGTAGATTGTTGTTTTAGAGTGTGACATAGGTGGCAAGAGTGAGTCGTTTGGACCAAGTGCCACCTAGAAAAGTCTAGGCCAAGAAAGGTATTTATTCTGTTTTTGGGGAAAATGATGAAGTCGATTTTAAACGGTGACTCCTACTTGTTCAGGCAAGCGGTGGAGAGAGGAACGCATCTAACAAGAGATTGAAAAATATGTCTCTATCTCCCTTTGGCATAAAATCAATGACACACAGTCAGAGACACATAAGAGACCATAAGAGACTTGTGCCCCAGCCTAGAGCTTGACCAGTGGCCTCACCAGACAGGCCTGGGTTGGCAGTGTGAAATGGAGAGGTGTGTAAGTCATTCCAACTCCTCTGCAGTTAAAGTATGCGTAAATGCAACAGAATGAGCTTGTACACATGTCCATTGTGTTCCACTAATATCAGCTGACTTTGCATTTTTTGGAAATTCTGGTTTACAGAATATAGTATCATGGGTAGGATTTTCAGATATCTGAGACTTTTCTCAGTTTTTTTCCTTCTAAAAAATATAATTTTAGAGTGCTTAGGATACGCTAGGCACTGTGAAATTTTTATTTAATTCTCTCAGAAAACTTATAAGGTTATAGTTTATTATAACAATTTTATAATTTTTTGGATAATGTAACAGAGGCATGGGAGAGACTCAGAATCACAGAGCTAACAAATGGTATAGACTCACCTCAAACTCCTAAGGTTCTGCTCATAACCACTGTTCCATAATGCCTAGAGAAGAAAATACTGCAAATTTTATTTAACTGTCTACTTTTGGAAGAAAACTTTCTTAGTAGCTTCAATCACTAAGAATAGCATTGACTGAGAACCTTGTTCTTCAAACCAGGTCCTGGGCCTTTGGCAAGGGGGCTAATGTGTCCCTTAATGTGTCTGTTCCACCCTCAAATCTGATGAGCAGTTCTTCTGAAGGTGTTACACAGAGCTGGGTACAAATCCTGCCTCTACCACTTACAGGCTGTCTTTTCTTGACCAAGTCATTTGCCCCCTCCAAGCCTCAGCTTGCTCATCTGTAAAATGGGCACAATGATAATTTTATCCTTATAGTGCTGTGTGGAATATTAAATGAGAGGAGATAGGCATGGAGCTGAGCACAAGACCTGAAACATCCTGGACGCTCAATTCAATACTGAGAAAACGGAAAAGTTGAAAAAGAAAGCATTGCGAGACTCATAGGAAGTCTTATAAAAAAGGTTAACTTGAAAAATATCTGCTGCAGTCCTTGTGGACAGAAATGTACATATAAAGTAGCCACATTTGTCCATGTAGCTTGTCTATAGAGAACACATGGCTAATTTTGGCCCCTGTACAAATTCCAAGGCAGACCACAAGATAACTCATGCATATCTTGAGATTTCTCACAAATACCATAGCTCCACAGCATATGCAATCCCAGTCCAGATGGCTCAATCTCCCTCAATTCCCTCTCCACCTCCGCTTCTCCCAAAAGTTACTGGAGCACACCTGGCCCTGTGGCTTAAATCTCAGCTGAAATTAGGCTAATCCCTGGGGCACTTTCCTGGAAATCCAGCTGCATCCCTCATTCCCTTCAAGTCATAACAAGTGAGCAAGCCCTTCCTCCTCTGCCATTCTGAGAAAATTCTCCCACAGAGTTGGAGATAAGAATTTGGCATGGTGACATTTCCAGAAAATACACAGCATTGCTCTGAGCTGTGGGTAACCTTTATCCACACTTCTGCCAGATTTTCTTGAAGGAAAATGTTTTTAAAGGCCCAATCTTTCCTAATAAGATAATTTAGACTCAAAGAAGAATAATCATAGGTGATTATTTACTGTTTGACTGAATTTTAAAGTTTAGCATTTAACTTCTTTGATTCTCATGCTAATCCTGTAATAGGTAGAGAACCTATTTTTAGAGATTTTAGAGGTAAAATATACCTCTTTAGAAAATAGTTCTGCTGGGTACTTTGGAAAAGGATTGAGATTTTGCTCATTTATAAAGAGAAAACTGGAAAAAAAAGTATACTATTTCTGGTGTGGGAAATGTATGAAAAAATATTCTACTAACATGGTAAGTCAACCCTTCCTCTTATTTTAATGAAGTATAGTTTATTTACAATATTATATTAGTTTCAGTTGTACAACAGAGTGGTTCAATATTTTTATAGACTATATTTCATTTAAAGTTATTATAAAATATTTGCTATATTCCCTGTGCTGTACAATCTATCCTTGTAGCTTATTTACTTTATACATAGTAGTTTGTACCTCTTAATCCCCTACCTCTATCTTGCCCCCCCTTTCCTCTCTTCACTGGTAACCACTGGTTTGTTCTCTGTATCTGTGAGTTTGTTTCATTACATTCATTTGTTTTATTTTTTAGATTCCACATAAAAGTAAAAACATACAATATTTGTCTTTGTATGACTTATTTCACTAAGCATGGTATCCTCCATGTTCATCTATGTTGTTGCAAATGGCAAAATTTCATTCATTTTTTATGGCTGAGTAATATTTCATTGTGTGTGTGTGTGTGTGTGTGTGTGTGTGTGTGTGTGTATGTGTGTGTAATATCTTCTTTATCCATTCATCAGATGGTGGACACTTAAGTTACTTCCATATCTTGGCTATTGTAAATAATGCTGCTATGAACATTGGGCCAGTGGCCTCACCAGACAGGCCTGGGTTGGCAGTGTGAAATGGAGAGGTGTGTACAAAATCTCATGTATCATACAAAATCTAATGTATCTTTTCAAATTAGTGTCTTCACTTTCCTCAGATACATACCCAGGATTGGGATTGCTGGATAATATGGTAGTTCAGTTTCTAGTTCTTTTGTGTGTGGAAACTCCATACCGTTTTCCATAGTGGCTGCACCAATTTACATTCCCACCAACAATGTAGGAGGGTTCTCTTTTCTTCACATCCTCACCAGCATTTGTTATTTTTGACTTTTTGATGATGGCTATTATGAGAAGTGTGAAGTGATATCTCACTGTGGTTTTGATCTGTATTTCTCTGATGATTAGCAAAGTTGATCATCTTTTCATGTGCCTGTTGGCCATTTGTATGTCTTCTTTGTAAAAAGGTCTCTTCAGGTCTTCTGCTCTTTTTTCGATTGGGTTGTTTTTTTGATAACAAGTTCTACAAGCCCTTTATATATGTTGAATATTAACCTCTTATCAGTCATATCATTTGCAAATATCTTCTCCCATTCAGTAAGTTGTATTTTTGTTTTGTCAATGGTTTCCTTTGCTGTGCAAAAGCTTTTAAGTTTCATTAGGTCCCATTTCTTTATTTTTGCTTTCTTTTTTCTTTGCCTTAGGAGCCAGATCCAAAAAATTATTGCTACAATTTATGTCAAAGAGTGTTTTGCCTATGTTCTCTTGTAGGAATTTTGTGGTTTCTGTCTTACATTGAAGTGTTTAATCCATTTTGAGTTTATTTTAGTATATGGTATGAGGAAATTTTCTAATTTCATTGCTTTACATGTAGCTGTCCAGTTTTCCCAGTACCACTTATTGAAGAGGCTCTTTTCTCCATTGTATATTCTTGCCTCCTCTGTTGTAGATTAATTAACCATAAGTATGTGGGTTTATTTCTGGGCTTTCTATTCTGTTCCATTGATCTATGTGTCTGTTTTTGTGCCAGTAGCTTGCTGTTTTGATTATTGTAGCTTTGTAGTATAGTCTGAAGTCTGGGATAGTGGTATCTCCAGCTTTGTCCTTTTTTTCTCAATATTGCTTTGGCTCTTCAGGCTCTTTTGTGGTTTCACATGAATTTTAGGATTATTTGTTCTAGTTTTGTGAAAAATGTCATAGATAATTTGGTAGAGATTGCTTTAAATCCATAGATTGCTTTGGATAGTGTGGACATTTTAACAATATTAATTCTTCTAATCCACGAACATGGGCTATCTTTCCATTTATTTGTATCATCTTTAATTTCCTTTATTCAACAATGTTTTATAGTTTTCAATGTATAGGTCTTTCACCTCCATGGTTAAGTTTATTTATAGGTATTTTATTCTTTTTGATGTGATTTTAAACACAATTGTTTCTTGCTTTCTCTTTCTGATAGTTCATTATTAGTGTATAGAAAAGCAACAGATTTCTGTGTATTAATCTTTTATCATGCAACTTTACTGAATTCATTTATTAGTTCTAATGGTTTTTTGGTGGAGACTTTAGAGTTTTCCATATATAGTATATTGTCATCTACAAACTGAGATAATTTTACTTCTTCCCTTCCAATTTGGATGCCTTTTATTTCTTTTTCTTGTCTGATTACTGTCACTAGGATTTCCAATACTATGTTAAATAGAAGTGGCAAGAGTGGGTATCCTTGTCTTGTTCCTGAATTTAGAGTAAAACCTTTCAGCTTTTCATCGTTGCATATGATGTTAGCTGTGGGTTTGTCATAAATGACCTTTATTATGTTAAGATATGTTTCCTGCATATCCACATTTTTTGCTTTGTTTTGTTTTGTTTGCTTTTAATTTATTTTTTTTAATTGAAGTATAGTTGATTTACAATGTGTTATTTTCAGGTGTAGATCAAACTGATTCACTTGTGTGTGTGTGTGTGTGTGTGTGTGTGTGTGTGTGTGTGTGGTATACATATATATAGATTTTTTTCAGATTCTTTTCCCATATAGGTTATTACAAAATATTTATAGTTCCCTGTGCTATAAAGTTTTTATCATGAGTGTATGTTGAATTTTGTCAAATACTTTTTCTGCATCTATTGAGGTGATCATGTGATTTTTGTCCTTCCTTTTGTTAATGTGGTGTATCACACTGATTGATTTGTGAATATTGAACCATTGTTGCATTCCTGGCATAAATTCCACTTGATCATGGTGTATGATCCTTTTTATATATTGTTGAATTAGGTTTGCTACTATTTTGTTGAGGATTTTTGCATGTATATTCATCAGAGATATTGACCTGTAATTCTCTTTTTTTTGTAGTGTCTTTTTCTGGCTTTGTTATCAGGGTAATTTTGGCCTCCTGGAATGAATTTGGAAGTGTTCCCTCCTCTTCAATTTTTTGGAATAGTTTGAGAAGGATAGGTATTAGCACTTTGTTGTATGTTTGGTAGAATTCCCCCATGAACCTAATCAGTTCTGACATTTGTTTGCTGGGAGCTTTTTGATTACTAATTCAATTTTACTACTAGTGACCACTCTGTTCAGACTGTGTATTTTTTTCTGATTCTGTCTTGGAAGATTGTATGTTTCTAGAAATTTATCCATTTCTTCTATGTTGTCTAATTTGTTGACATGTAACTGGGTTTTTTCTTTAATTTTTATAGGAGTATAGTTGATTTACAATGTTGTGTTACTTTCTTCTGTACAGCAAAGTGAATCAGTTATACATATACATATATCCACTCTTTTTTTAGATTCTTTTTCCATATAGGTCATTTCAGAGTATTGAGTAGAGTTCCCTGTGTGATATAGTAGGTCTTTATTAGTTATCTATTTTATATATAGTAGTATGTATGACATGTAACTATTGATTGTAGAATCTTATGATGTTTTGTGTCTCTGTGATATCAGTTGTTATTTCTCTTTTTTCATTTCTACCCCTTCCTCTTCTACCAGAACATTTATGAAATGCTTTTCCTTATGTTTTAACAAAGTGTGTTGATTGGCCTTTTTTAAAAAGCAAAAATGGAGATCCTGGTGGCAGAGCAGGTAATGATTAATAAATTCCAGGATTGTAAACTCAAAAGGAAAGAAATGTCCATTTAACTAATCTTCACACATCCTGATACACTATTGCCAAGAACTCTAGAAGAGGTTTGGGCAGTATTTTAGGGCTAAAGTATATTATATAGCACCCATTGCATAGACAAATATATTTATGCTTTTGTCTGCACTTCCAGTTTTATATTTAGCAATTAAGAATCTTGATATTTATCAAAAATTCTAAGAATTTGAAACTAGGTTCTTGATGGAGGATTGGAGGTGCATAGATTTCAAACAGCTCATGAAATGTAACATCCTGTTCAATAACTATGAATGTATTAATAAAGGAATAGTCTGGTACATTAATGACCAGTTCTTAGTCCTTTGTAAGAAGGGAGAGAACATAGGAATATCTCAAACAAGATGGTTAGTTCTCATGTATTAGAAATGCCCAAGGTGAAGTAAGAGGAACTGGATTTACCTACCAATTGAAATAACCGAAAGAAAAAAATATATATATATATATATGAAATGGAACAACAATTGTCAGGACACTGGACTTCAGGAAATAAAATGATCCCTGAGAGATGAGAAACCAATGAGATGAACCCTGTGATTTCTCCTGCTTACTGCCAAAAGAGAGTTTCCAGGCCATGGTTCAGGAAGGGGAATTCAGGTGTAACCCAGCGCACTCCTTGAGATGAGGAAACAGAGCTGAGAGTCTAGGAAGACCAAGGTGGTAAGAATTCACAGGACAGAACACCAGAGAGGAAAGAGCTGTGCAGAGAGAGACACCCAGAGCTCTGAAGAGGATGCCTCTTCATCATTCATCAGAGTGCTGATAGCATGAGCATTGAGGAAATGACCCGAGCATGGGGGAACATTCTTCTGAAAGGATTAGAGGATAATGCCCATTGCTCACAGGGCCAGGGATAGTGCCTGTTACCGCCAGAGAGACTGGAAAAACTCATAATTCATAGAGTACTGGGAAGAAAATTCAGGAAGATCTTGCTTCAGTAGTGGGGAATAAGTAGCCTTAAATTAAGTAACACTCTGGACATACCTAACAAATCATAACAGCAAGTCCCAAAAAGATCAAACCATTTTCATGTAACTTGACTGCCTCCCAAAACAAATCATATGGATATTTATAAGAATATAAAACTATCCCATATCCAACAAGGCAAATTTCATAATGTCTGGCATAAAAAGCAGAAAGAACCCATCATCAAAAAAGCACAATCACTGAAAACCAAATCAGAACTGACAAAGATGTTAGAATTAACAAAGAAATTAAAACAGTTATTGTAACTATACTCCATATGTTAAAAAGTTGAGACATGGAAAATGTAAAAAAAAAAAAATTAAATAGAATTTGTAGAGATGAAAGCTGCAGTGCCTAGGATGAAAAATACACTGGATGGGATTAATGGGAAATTAGATTTGGTAAAAGAAAAGACTAGTGACCTTGAAGATATAGCCATAGAAATTATCCAAAATAAAACTCAAGGAGAATAAAGACTTAAAAAAAAAAAAGACCCTCAGTGGGTTTCAATACCTCTCTCAATAACTGACAAAAGAATAGACAGAAAATCAGCAGGAATATCATAGGCCTGAACAACAGTATCAGTTAATTTGACCTAATTGATATTAATAGAACACTGCACACAAAATAGCAAATACACATTCTTTTCAAGTACATGTGAAACATTTACCAAGATAGACCATACTGTAGACCATAAAACAATTCTCAAAATTTGTAAGGTTTCAAATCATTCCAAATATATCCTCTGACCAAAACAGAATTAAGTTGAAATCAATAGTAAGAAGATCTTTGAAAAATCCCCAAGTATTTGGAAACTAAATAAAGCACTTCTAAATAATCCATGGTCAAAGAAAAAACCAAAGGGGAAATTAGCAAGTATTTTGAAATGAATGAAAATAAAATCACAATATACTAGAATTTGTAAGATTCCTCTAAAGCAGTACTTAGGATGTCATTCATAGCATTAAATGCCTATACTGATAAAGAAGAAAGGTTTCAAATCAATGACCTCAACTTTCATCTTA
Organism: Aethalodelphis obliquidens; assembly: GCF_003676395.1. Lineage (NCBI taxonomy): Eukaryota > Metazoa > Chordata > Mammalia > Artiodactyla > Delphinidae > Aethalodelphis > Aethalodelphis obliquidens. The sequence continues at coordinate 11,211,956 of NW_020838000.1, forward strand.
AGAAATTAGAAAAAGAAGAACAAGTTAAACCTAAGGTAAGGAGAAGAAAGGAAGTAATAAAATTAAAGCAGAACTCAATGAAATAGAAAAGAGAAAATCAATAAAACCAGAAGTGTTTTTTTGATAAGATCAATTAAATTGATAAACCCATAGTCAAACTCACCAGTAAAAAAGAGAAAACACAAATTACCAATATCAGGAATGAGAGAGGAGAAATATTCTACAGATATTAAAAGGATAATCAGGGAATATTATAAACAGTTTTTGCCTATAAGTTAGACATTTTAGGTGAAATAGGCAAATTAGTTGCAATGCATGAATTACCAAGCCTCACTCAAGGAGAAGTAACCTAAATATTCCTAAACCTATTAAAGAAATTGAATTTGTAGTTCAAAACTTTCCATAAAGAAAACTCCAAGCCCAGATGACTTCACTGGTGGCTTCAACAAAACATTTAAGGAAGAAATAATACCAATTCTGCATAAACTCTTCCAGAATATTAAATAGGAAGGAATGCTTCCAAACTCATTCTTTGAGGCCAAAACCAGACAAATACATTACAAGAAAAGGAACCTACAGACCAACATTCCTCGAGAACATAAATGCAAAAATTCTAAACAAAATGTTAGCAAATCAAATCCAACAATATTAGCTTGATGTGGCAATCATTATACAAGGTATACTTATATCAAAACATTGTACACTTTGTTATTATTTTATTCAATTTTTAAAATTTTTTATTGGAATATAGTTGATTCACAATGTTGTGTTAGCTTCAGGTGTACATCAAAGTAATTCAGTTATACATACATATATATGTATAGCTATATATTCTTTTAAAAATCCTTTTCTAGTATAGGTTATTACAAGATATTGAGTATAGTTCCCTGTGCTATACAGTAGGCCTTGTTGGTTATCTATTTTACATATAGTAGTGTGTATATGTTAATCCCAAACTCCTAATTTATCCCTTCCCCCTACCTTTCCCCTTTGGTAACCATAAGTTTCTTTTCTGTGTCTGTGAGTCTATTTCTGCTTTTGTAAATAAGTTCATTTGTATCATTTTTTTAGATTCCACATATAAGTAATATCATATGATGTTTGTCTTTCTCTGTCTGACTTACTTCACTAAGTATGATCATCTCTAGATCCATCCATGTTGCTGCAAGTGGCATTATTTTATTCTTTTTTCATGGCTGATTACTGTTCTATTGTGTATATATAACATATCTTCTTTATCCATCCGTCAATGGACACTTAGGTTGCTTCCATGTCTTGGTTACTGTAAATAGTGCCGCTATGAACATTGGGGTGCATGTATCCTTTTAAATTATAGTTTTCTCCAGATATATGCCCAGGAGTAGGATCACTGGATCATATGGTATTTCTATGTTTAGTTTTTTAAAGAACTTCCATACTGTTCTCCATAATGGCTGCACCCATTTACATTCCCACTGACAATGTAGGAAGGTTCCTTTTTCTCCACACCCTCTCTAGCATTTCTTATTTGTATACTTTTTGAAGAACGTTGTACACTTTAAATATATAAAAATTGTATTTGTCAGAAGAAAATCCTACAATAGGTAAAAAAACATAATGTGGAGTTGACCCCAGGAATGCAGAGATCATTGAGCATTCAGAAGTCATCTGATAGTATTTGCCTTGTTAATAACGTTATCCGTGGTGTTGTTTTTCTGCATTCTATTTCAATATTAAACTTTTGTGGCATTTATACAGGTTAATCAATTCATTTGTGAGTGTGGTTGCTGTGAGGATTAAATAAAGTAATAGATGCAAAGCATGAATAATGGGCCAAGCACAATTGGACAGTAATAAGTTTTTGCCAGTTAGGAATCTACTTCTTGCTTGATTAGGTCCACAAACATACTTCTTTCATAGAAAAAAATGAACATTGACCATGTCCTCCTGTCTTTCTGAGCTGCCATTTCCTGTTGTGACCTTACCAACCAGCCATCGTCCCTATGATTGTAGACATGGCTTCATGACCCTTTGGAGCAGAGCCACTTGAAGTGCTGGCCTCCAACAAGATAAGAAGGTAGCATCAGAGTGTAACTGGGGCATTGTTTCCTTCCTTGAGAAGGTCTTGACACAAAAAATAAATAAATAAAATAAAATCAGATGAAATAATTTGTGTGCTTAATGATGTAGTTGACTTATATCATGGTGCAAGTTTCTTATCTTGTCATGGGCCAATAAGCTGTTTGAGGACTGGTACTTTGAGTACCAAGGTCTTAAAGTATGTCATGTCTTACACAGAATTTGGATTCTAAAGTCAGCATTTATACTACTTCTCATGACATCATACTATGGTGCATATTTTAAGCATGTATATAAAGATGTCATCAATAAATGTGACTTTGACATATTTACTTCTCTCTTAGGGTCATTACATATAATGAAATCTCATGCAGTATGCACTCCAAATTTTGTAACCATGTGGCGTGCACTAAAAATCGCTGTATGTTTTTCACCTTGCATACGAAAATAGCTGGAGGATCCATCAATCCTTTGACAAAGATCAAAGATGGGGTAGCAAATAGGTTTCTTCACATGTGAGAATACCTGTCAAGTGGTAATGGCTCTCCGCATACTGTGTAGAGATGTACTTAGAGAATGCATCTGGGAACAAGTACTGATATTGATTAGTAACGTATGCCATGGGTGTGAGAATGAAGTATGACAACACCTCATGCTGTGTATTGCCATTCTTGGCTAGGAGTTTCAAGGTTTCCCTTCTACTAAAAGTAGTGACTTGAGTTATTCTATTGCAGGACAGGAAAGCCATGGCAGAAAAGAAGAACCAGGTCTTACTTATGAACTCAGAGATGCCTCTCTTCAAGAATATTACATGGATGTGGCTTTTCTCATAGATGCTTCCCAAAGAATAGGAAATGATGAGTTTCAGGAAGTGAAAGCTTTTATAACCTCAGTGCTTGATTACTTTCACTTGGCCCCAGATCCACTGATCTCCACCTTGGGAGACAGAGTGGCAGTCCTGACCTACTCTCCTCCAGGCTATATGCCCAACACAGAAGAAAGCCCCATCTACCTAGAATTTGATTTGGTTACTTATAACAATATACACCAAATGAAACATCATCTCCAAGACTCCCTTCAACAGCTCAATGGAGATGTTTTTATTGGCCATGCCCTACAGTGGACAATTGACAATGTCTTTGTAGGAACCCCCAACCTGAGGAAAAACAAAGTTATCTTTGTTATATCTGCTGGTGAAACCAACCCTTTAGACAGGGGAGTCTTAAGAAATGTATCTCTGAGAGCCAAGTGTCAGGGCTACTCCATATTTGTGTTTTCCTTTGGTCCTCTACACAATGACAAGGAATTAGAAGAATTAGCCAGCCACCCACTGGATCATCACTTAGTCCAGCTTGGCCGAACCCACAAGCCAGATTTGAACTATATCGTCAAATTTGTCAAGCCATTTGTTCATTCAATCAGACGTAAGTCATTAAAGTTTTTCTCTTCTGTTGCTTTTCCAATAGATACCTCTTTGCACAATACACCAGTTGACTTAGTAACATGATTCTCACTTCAGTCAAGAGTGGTGGAGTCTAGGTGTCAGTAGGAGGCAATGAGAAAACCACAGAGAAAATCCCAGGTCCTAGTGACCTTGAGCTCTGCTGTCCCACTGTCAGGGTCTTTGCCAGAAAGTGAAAAGTGTCTTTTAACCCTAATCTGTGTTTACTATGTGCCAAGTTTTTTAAAGGATTGTATCATTTAATCCTCAGGACAGCCCTCTAAGGAAAGTAGTACTATCCCCATTTTACAAGTGAGAAAACTGAGGTTCACAGACATTAAATCAACTGCTCAAAATCTGACAGTTAATAGTTGGCAAATTCTAGACTCAATCCTATGCATTCTGACCCCAGAGCTGTGCTCTTATCCATTAAATGATACATCAATTATTAAAGCTTTAATAAAGTATTACAGTGGTATCACTGTAATAAATAATACCCCACTGCCACCACCCTCCACCCACTCCAAGGACTTCTGTTTCATCTTGTCACTGTAAATCAACTTTGCTTCTGACTTGAATTCTTAAGAGCCATGGGGACAAATCTCTTCTAGAGCCTCTGTCTCAGACAGCTGGCTCAGGGACAGCCAGGCAAGGGGTTTAAGGGAGTTTTTTCACAGTAGGCATTTGAGAGAGTCTTCCCAGCCTCTGTCCATGTGCTATAATTCCAGACGTGATTATAGTAGCAAACCTAAGACCTTGTAGCATCAAGCAAGTCCGGACCTGTGCCGGGAATTAGGAATGTGACAGAGGCCACCCTGAATGGTTGTCTGTAGGCCTGCAAGTTTAATGGGGAATCAGAGAGATGCAGATTTTCTGGCACTCATAAAGCCCAGGGCTCATGGAACCGTCAGCATCTTGGCACTCAGGATTTATATTTAGTGGCAAGCTTGTCACTTGCAAAAAAATGATGCCTTCTTCCAACCTCAAGATAAATAGGGCAGCCAATTTCAATAGTTAATGCTGTCTTCTAGAAATATCTTCCTTTTAGAGTGAGAGAACCAGATGTCATAAGGGATTAAGAGATATCTTTGAATTATATTGCAAGCCTGTGACACACAGAGCATGAAAATTTTTGACTCAATCACTGCTATATCTCACTGACTTTGCCAACAAGGTATTGCAAAGTCAGAAGGTTCATATTTTGCTGAGTCCGTTATAAAATTAACTTGCTCTTGGAAACACCTCCAACCACAGGAAAAGATGAACTGACTTTGGGTGATAGAATGTGGAAGGGTAAAATTTAGACTAACCACCCACTCTCTCTCCAGGTGCCATCAACAAATATCCCCCTGCAGATATGAGACCCAAATGTGTTAACATCACCTCTCCCAACCCAGAGAATGGTGGCACAGAAAACACTGTATTGTGAGTTGACAAATTCACAATTTGGGTAATACTACCACTGGAAACAGTCCTTAAGAAAATAATTTGAAAGAAATGGCATTTTAGTTTTCAGGATGCAAGTTTGGTTGTGGGGTGTATGGGTGTGTGTGTGTGGGGGGGTGTTTTAAATGTTCCTGATTTGTAACAACACCACAGATCTGGTGTTAATAGTACATAGAATATGATCCATATTCGAAAGAACCATGTTTCCAATTTTTTAGCTTTTATGAAAAAAGAGACCCCTATTAATGCCTTATTAGTAACTATATAATATCATTCAAATATTGGGTACTGTTAAAACAGAAAACATATAATATCAAAGGTTAGATGTAATAGCTTTAGAGCAGAAGAAAAAGATGAAAAAGAAAAACTCACAAAGCAGCAACAAAAACGTTTGCTGTTTCAAAAACAGAACCCATATGGAGACTAGCAGGAAGAATTCGTTTAAGTTTGATTTCGCAAAGTCCAACACTAAGTACTCAGTAAAAATTCAGTGATGAAAATAATACTGGTTTGGAGCCCTAAACCATGGGCACAAATGTCTAATTTCCCTTTGGAATTAAAAAGTTGCCCCTCAGTCAAATTTCATCCACAAACTGCATTTGGACTATTCCAATAACATGCATAAAATTGATTCCTGTTACATTATCTGTGTATCTACAATGAATCCTGAAAGGGACTTGGTTAACATATTTTTCATCATTTTTCTCTGTCACTTCAACCTTCTTCCTGAGGTATATGAAATAGAGATGGAGAACATCTCCATCTCTATTTGGGTGAGCCCAAATTGAGGGCTCACCAAGTGAGCCTTTGGGTGAATTAGATTCTCAGCAGCAGCATTTCTTTGAATTAGGGAACGGTCAGAGTAACAGTTCTGGGACCACCACTGATTTGATCCAGAGGTTATACATGCTCTTTTCAACTTTTCTGATGATGAAAGACAGGGAAGAGGCACATTCAGAAGAAATTACAGCTCCAGCAAATGTCAGACAAGATGAAAAATGTAACCTGAGTGCATTAGAGTTGACAACTCTGAAATACCCTTGTTTGTTTGGATTTTCCCTGGTAGAAGATGAGCGATGAGAACTCATGGAGACAAATAGAGATTGTAGAATAGAGGGGCTTATTAACTAGGGCTACAAGGGTCCCCAAAACAAGGGGGCAAGAAGATAAAACTCTAGGAGGGCAAAAAAAGGAGCCACTGGCCTTGACAAAACCAGAACTAGATATAAATGCCTGGGGTGGGTCAAGGAATAGAAATGTAAGAGGGAGAAGAGTAAGGACCACAGGTTCTGGGGGAGCAGGAGGAACCCTGCATTCTTGTGGAGATGGGATAGGAGAGGAACTGAGCGGCAGGCCTTCAGAATTTGAAGACTCAGGGTCTGCTTTCTCCCTTGATGGCCAGGGCTTTCCTTGTCTGAGATCTAAGCTCCTGGCCAAGCCCCAGCACAGTGGAACCCGGAGAGGACAAGGCTTCTATGGTTCTGAGATCTCTGTGTGCTTATTAGGCTGTGTGGGGAAGTGGCCGTGGACGTATAGCTAAAGAGAAAATAGGAGATGGAGAAGAGGCAGGCATAGTCAGTTCGAGGGCAGCTGTTCACAGTCTCTGCTATGTATCAAAATCATGGGAGAAGTTATTTTAAAATAAACATTCCTGGGTGCCTACTAACACTGAAAATGTGCATATCCTATGACCCAACAATGTTACCCCAATGTATATATCCCAATGTATATAACAAAAAAATATATATTCGCTAAGGGTCAGGTACTAGAATGTTCATAACAGAACTATTTGTAGTGGCCTTAAAGTGGGAACAAAAATGCCCAACTGCACATATGATAAATGTTGGTATAATTATGCAATAAAACACTATATATGTATGCAGTATGTATGTAAAATACTATATATGTATGTATACTTCATATATATACATATATACAATGTATCTTATGTTATATATGGTATATACTATATTAATATAATATAATAATATTATATTAATAATATAATATAATAATCCTTTTGATTCTACTAAGCTTATCATTTTCAGCCAAAAACTACCTTGAAATATCTAACAGAACTGATTCAATCAGGATTTATAGTAGTGTTTTCCAAACTTGTATGCACATTAGAATCACCTGTGCAGCTTCTAAAAAATATGGATGCCTGTGTCTCAACCCCAGAGAATGTGATTTAATTGATGTGGAGTGTTGGGTGAACTATGGAATTGTCAGCAAATATCCAGCTGATTATAATGTATAGACACGTTTGAGAAATGCAGATTTATAAGGTTCCTTCCTGTGCTTACACTGTTAATTATATCCCCTGCTATGGACTAGATTGTGTGCCCCAAATTCATATGTTGAAGCCCTAACACACACACCCCCGCCGCCGCCATGTGGCTGTATTGGAGGTAGGGCCTTTAAGGAGGTGATTAAGGCTAAGTGAAGTCATAAGGGTGGAGGCCTGGTCTGATGGAAGTGGTGTAATTATAAGAGAAAGAGACACCAGGACTCTCCAGCATGTGAGAACACAAAAAGGAGGTGGCTGTCTGCGAGCCAGGAAGAGAGCTCTCACCATGAACGAAATTGGCTGGTTCCCTGATCTCAGACTTCCCAGCCTCCGGAACTGTGAGAAAATAAATTACTGCTGTTCAAACCACCCAGTCTATTGTATATGTTATGGCAATCTGAGCTAAGACATCCTCTTTTACATCCACCCACTCTGCCTCTGATTTACCCCGAGTCCTTCCTCCCAGAGTCGGGAAAGCACACTGAATCAGGAGTTGCTAGACCAGGGACATGTCCAAGTACAGCACTAAACCTCTCTAAGCTTCAGTTTCTCCATTGGCATAGGAAGAATATTAATTCCTGTCTCCTACTTTTGGAGGGGAACCAATGAGGTCATGTTTATGAAATTGCCGTGTAAACGTGGAGCTCTGTGCCTGGATGAACTACATCAGTACCTGCCACTTTCCCTTACTCAACTCAACTTTCCCTTACTCCCTTACTCCCTTCCACCCCCCTACTTGATTTCTCACTTGTGTCCCTTCCTCAGTGTCACCTTCCCAGTGCATCCTCTCCCCCATCCAGTCACCAGTCACTTGACCTCACTCCAATTTCCTCCTATCAGAGTTGTCCTTTAGAATAGATACGTTGGCAACAAATTCTCTTAGTTTTCCTTTATCTGGAAATGTATTTATTTTGCCTTGACTTTGGACAGCTATTTTCGTTGGGTATAAAATTCTGTGTTCACAGTTCTTTTCACTCAGCACTTTAAAGAAAAATGGTGTTCTACTGTTATTTGACTTCCATGGCTTCTGATAAGAAATCTACAGTTGTTTCAATAATTGTTCCTTTCTTTTGTAACATGTACTTTTTCTCTAGCTGCTTCCAGATTGTTTCTTTATCTTTTGTTTTCAGCAGTTTGATTATGATATGTCTGAGTGGGTTTTTCTTTGAGCTTTTAAAATCTGTAATATTATGTCTTTTACCAATTTGGGAAGTTTTGGCCATTATTTCCTCAATTTTTTTTTCTGAATGAATCTCTTTCTACTTTCCTTCTAGAATCCCAGTGAAACAAATGCTGGACCCTTTTGATATTGTTCATTAAGTCTCCAAGGCTCTGTTCATTGTTTTCAATTTCCTTTCTCTCTTCAGATCATGTAATTAATCTACCCTGAAATTCACTGACTCTTTCCTCTGTCATCCTCACTCTGCTACTGAGCTCATCCAGGGAATTTAAAAAATTTCAGATACTGTAATTTTTACTTCTAAAACTTCTTTTTGGTTCTTTTTTGTAATCTTTATGTCACTGCTGAGAATATCCTTCTGTTCAAGTTGTTTCCCTTTATCTCATGGAGCACAGTTATAATAGCTTCTTTAATGTCTTTGATAATTGCAAGATCTGAGTCAATTAGAAAGTTGGCATCCATTGTCTTATCCTTTGAATACCATTCACATCTACTTGTCCTCTGTTATGTTACATAATTTTGGATTGTATCTTGAAAAAAAATTTTTTTACGTTGAAGCATCTTGGTTTTTAAAACAGACATATAGTTTTTATTGAAGTATAGTTGATTTACAATGTGTTAATTTCAGTTGTACATCACAATGATTCAGTTATATATACATACATAAATATACATATATGTATATATATATATATTCTTTTTCAGATTCTTTCCCTTATAGGTTATTACAAAATATTGAGTATAGTTCCCTGTGCTATACAGTAGACCCTTGTTGGTTATCTCTTTTATATATAGTAGTGTGTATATGTTAATCCCAAACTCCTAATTTATCACTCCCTGTCCCTTTCCCCTTTGGTAACTGTAAGTTTGTTTTCTATGTCTGTGGGTCTGTTTCTGTTTTGTAAGTAAGTTCACTTGATTTTTTTTTAAGATTCCACATATAGGTGATATCATATGATATTTGTCTTTCTCGGTCTGGCTTACTTCACTTAGTATAATAATCTCCATGTCCAATCATTTGCTGCAAATGACATTATTTCATTCTTTTTATGGCTGAGTAATATTCCATTTTATATATACTCTACATCTTCTTCAAATATTACATTTTGTAGACTCTAAATCTATTATAATTCTCTGTAGAACTTTAATTTTTTCAGCAGACAATCAATGTGCTAGGTTCAGAAGTCTCAGTGTCTCACTTTCTGTGGGCAGTGGTTCCAATCTCAGTTTAGTGTCCAAAGCCTTTGCTATCCTGTTTTTGAGTCTTTCACATCCATGTATAGCTTAGGGAAGAACCTGGGACTTACGTAGTTCCCATCGTTAAAATTAGAGAACCCCTTTCTCCAGCTCTCTTTTCTGAGGCTACCCCCACATGCTGACCAACAGGTCCTCTTTTCTTGGTTACTCTGCCCTCAAAGATAGGAGACAAAGTAATTTCTCTTTAATTTTAGCTATCTAGCATTCTACTCAGCTCGAAACTGGAGCCCACCTTTAGAGAAAAACCATGAGAGAAAAGAAGAAAAAAATGGAAATTTCTTCTATGATCTTTGACACACAGGGAGCCCTTTTCCTAGTTCTTCTGGCCAGAAATAAGGGGATTTTTATCAAGTTTAAGCCACCTGCTCCATGGCCACCATGGAGCTCCAGGACTGGGGCTCTGCACAAGGCCAGAAAAGAAAATGGGAAACCCATGCTCCTTTACAATATCTGCTTCTATTTACTTTCCAGAGTTCTTAAGTAGATGCTTTTTGTGTTTTGTCAAGTTTTCAGTTACAATCAGTGGAAGAGAGAGGCAGCATGGACTCACTCCATCCTGAGGCCAAAGTAAACTTAGTCCTTCTTGGCCAGACCATATGTTTCATCATATTTATATTTGTTTTTCCTTTTCTTACATCTTATCTTCTCTCTCCTCTTTGTCTATATTTTTCATATTTCCTCTTTCCTCATCTCTTGTTTTCCATAATTTTGCTGATTTTATTATATTCTATATGCTATCTATATCTACAATTATACCCATATCTAATATATATAGTATATATAATATATAACATACAATATACATTGTATATATGTATATGTATACATACATTATATATAATATACATACATTTTATAGATATATAAAATAATATATATGGTATATACTATATTGTTATATATGGTATATACTATAATTATTATCAAGTGAGCATTACCAATACCTTTTTTGTTTATTATCATTTCTCATAATTTCCTCCTTCAAAAGGTTTCCCTGTTTTTCTATTTAATTATAGATCATACATATAGAAGTGGATGATATCTTTAATCATTTCCCTCAGAGAGTTCTAGCTGACAGCTTGATTTGGTGACTTGGACAGCCCTGCTCCTTGAAGTCAGTCTGAGTCTTTTCAGAAAATCTCAATTTGGCTTTCTTCTTCGAATTATGGGAGGTTAGAATTTGAAAATTGGAATGGCTTTAGAAATCTCTGAGTTGTACTGTATCTTTTCACAGATAAGGAAATGGAAGCTGCAGACATCTGAAGTGTATTCCCAAGGAACATTCACAGCACCTAATCCGATACTGTTTGTCACAATGTTTCATAATCTATAATTATGTTTATAGAACACAAGTTCACCTTAAATCTTGAAAAGGAGATAATAAAACCTATCTCTGCATTGTTGAAAGGTTGGAAATGCTACCTATGAAGCTCAGAATATACTGTGTTGGGCACATAACCAACAAGACTTATCCCTCTATGAATTATCTGACTGGTAATATGTTTGACAATTAAAAATAAAAATCTATTGTGAAGAATGATCAGCCTTTACACTGCTTTTGCTTTGCTTTTGTTTTTCCAAAGAGAGGGCTTTGAGGTGTCTCCTTCATTGTAGATCAATTGACCATACAGGTGTAGGTTTGTTACTGGGTTCTCTATTCTGTTCCATTGATCTGTATGTCTGTTTTCTGCAAGTACCATACTATTTTTATTACTGTAGCTTTGTAAGATAGTTTGAAATCAGAGAGCATGGTACCTCCAGCTTTGTTCTTCTTTCTCAAGATTGTTTTGCTTATTCAGGGTCTTTTGGGTCCATACAAATTTTAGAATTATTTGTTTTCATTCTGTGAAAACTGCCATTGGTATTTTGATAGAGATTGCATTGGATCTGTAGATTGCTTTATGGAATTTAGTCATTTTAATAATATTAATTCCTTTAATCTATAAGTATGGTATATCTTTCCACCTATTTGCATCATCTTCAATTTCTTTCATCAATGTCTTACAGTTTACTGAGTCAAGACTTTTACCTCACTGCTTAAGTTCATTCCTAGGCATTTTTTTTTTGATGCAATTGTAAATGGGATATTTTTTTAAATTTCTCTTTCTGATAGTTTGCTAGTGTATAGAAATGCAACAAATTTCTGAATATTAATTTTGTATCCTGCAACTTTACTGAATTTATTTATTGGTTCCAATAGTTGTTTGTGTGTGTGTGTGGTTTTTTTAAGGGTTTCTATATGTCATATCATGTCATCTGCAAGTGGTTACAGTTTTACTTTTTCCTTTCCAGTTTGGATGCCTTTTATTTATTTTTCTTATCTGATTGCTATGACTAGGATTTCCATTACTATGTTGAATAGAAGTGGCAAGAGTGTGCATCCTTGTGTTTTTCCTGATCTTAGAGGAAAAGTTCTCAGTTTTTGACTGTTGAATATGATGTTGGCTGTAGGTTTATCATATATTTCTTTTATTATGTTGATATATATTCTCTTTCTGGAGAGTTTTTATCATAAATGGATGTCAAATTTTGTCAGAAACCTTTTCTGCATTGCTTGAGATGATCATATGATTTTTATTCTTCAGTTGTTAATCTGTTGTATCACATTAATTGATTCACGGATGCTGAACCATCTTTGCATCCCAGGGATCAATTCCACTTTATCATGGTGTATGATCCTTTTTATGCATTTTTGAATTTGGTTCGCTGTATTTTGTTGAGGATTTTTGCATCTGTGTTATCAGTTATGTAATAACAGTTATGTAATATCTTTTCTGTGTCATCCTTGTCTGTCTGGTTTTGGTATTCAGGTTATTCTGGTCTCATAGTTGTGAAAAATCTTTTCTGCTAGTCTTCAGGTCGTTTTCACAGATAGTCGCTCTATAAATAGTTGTAATATTGGTGTACCCAGGGGGTAGGTGAGCTCAGGGTCTTCCTACTCCACCATCTTGGCCACACCTCTCTTATTTATTTTATAACTGGAGGTTTGTACCATTTAATCTCCTTCACCTATTTCTCCCACCCTGCCCCAAGAACCACTAGTTTGTTCTCTGTATCTATGAGTCTGTTTCTGTTTTATTATGTTTTTTCATTTCTTTGGCTTTTTTAGATTCCACATATAAGTGAAATCATATGGTATATTTAAATGAATAATGGTGGTATCAGATCACTGTGATGTTTAGATTCCATTGGGTAAATTAAAAGAGGAGAAATGTGGAAGTTTTACTTTTAAATGTCAGTTTTTACAATATGTTACAAATTACATCCTTTCCAACTACTTAAACTCATAATTTAAAAACAAATAGATGTACACTTTAAAATATGCAAGGCAAGAGTACATGTTTATTTTCCTTTGAGGTGGGTATGTAAGCAAAAGTGTGTGAAGACAAGTAAGTAAGATTGTCCTTCAGAGCCTGTTTTGATCCTCAGAGCCAACCTTGAGGTGTGGATTCACATGAATGTGACTTCTGGAGATGGCACTCACTTGGGGGAGAATCAGAAGGAAAGGGAGGCAGCAAGACAGGGAAGGGGTAGAAGCAAACAAGGGTGCCATCTCAGGAAAGTGCCACAGAGGGCAGCTTTAGCTCACTCCTTCCAGTCACTCAGATGTGTGAGTTGTGCTGCAGAGTCGTCCTGACCAAAGGCTTTCTTACTCCTTTATAGATCATTGATTGGTCAAGGGCTGCCTTGAACTCCCAGATATACTCTATGTGGTTAAAGCCACTCTAGTAGCTGGACATCAGCCCTCCAAAGAATAATATGTGCTGATGTTGGAAGCCAAAGCTCACACGGGGGTGATCAGGGAGGAGTGGGGAAGAGGGATAGGAGGGGAAGGAATGTTGTCCTAGAAATTAATGCTAAAAAAAAAATCAGAAGGATTCTGGGCATAGTCTTCCTAGCTCTGCACATTCCTTCTAGCTCTGAATCAGTGATACCAGCCACTAAATATGCTAAGCATCAAATTTCAGATCATCAGTGTACCAGTATTTTCCCAGGAAGAAGTATATCTACAGTTCTACTTACATGTTGTTCATTTATATCTGTTATCACATCACTCTTTTATTATAACTATTGAAAATGGCAAAACTATGCATGTTTTTTTCTTATGTGGCATAAAAAGGAGTAGTCTCTAAAGGGAACATTTTAAACAAATCCAGTGACATTAAGAGCAACAAATATTTTTGTTTTGCAGATGGTGAGGACACAAGATAATCATAGGAGAAAAGAACATAGGTCCATTGGCATGAGTAATTCTATGTGGTTCTAACCAGGAAGCATAAATCATCTATTAGAGGTGGAATGTTAAGTGGCAGGAATTTTTCATGAAAACAGTTGACTAATAACATGATAAATTTGATCTGTTTCAAATCTGAGGGAAAAACTTCTGAGTGAAGACATCAATGAGCAAACCAAGAAACTAGGAATGATTTCATTTCTCCTGAGAATTGGGACAACTGACCTTGAAGAATTAACTGAATCCTTTCTTTGACAACTCTGCATGAGGCATCAATTGTGATGATGTACCTGCCTAAAGGATATTTTTGCCATAATTTTTTATCACATCTATATCTCAAATTGGACTCGAGTAAAAAGAATTTAGAATTAGAATTTCCTAAGAATGACTTCTATCTATTTGGAGAAATAGAAACCCATCATTATAGGCAATGCTTGCTCTTTCCAGGACATTTACAAAACAATGGAATTTGTAAGAAAGAAAAAGTGAGATGAGGCTAATTTTATAAACTGCTATTTTGTGCTGTGATCATCTGTTTTATGCTTTAGCATGCTTTGCTCTGTGTGTGCTTGATTTTTGCTTCAAACAAAACAAAACATTATGGAAAAGCATGAATACTCTATCTGACCAGAACTGTTCTTGGGAATTACAATGTTAGCAAGAGACAAGTTCTAAAATAAAGGCAAGTCTGATGTGGGCACTTGTTCTATTCATTTTACTTAACTGTAGTCCAACTCGGAACTGTTAGAACAGCAATACAGGAGTAAACATATTTGGAAAAAATACATAAAATGTACAATAAGCCAATAGTGAGTTGGTTTTAAAAATTATTCAGTTTGGTTAAGACAACAAGTAATTACCAAGTCAATGAATATATGTTGTATATTTTAAAAGTGACTATGTTAAGGGGGTAATACTAAAGGCTTTTTCTATAATTCTCCTTAACATTACTCTTGTGTTTGAATATTTTTTAAATAATCCAATCAACTAATTCTAGGTTGTCAAAAGTTTTACGGTAGCTATTTATTGCTCTCTGGGAAGTTCTAAAGCAAACTCTACTCATTTAATAAAGTTTTGTTTTACCCTAAGAGTACATCAGATCCCTAAATCTGAAAGTGACATGGGTTATCAAGAATGTGAGGCCAACTCTGGAGAACAGTATAGAGGTTCCTTCAAAAACTAAAAATAAGCTACCATATGATCCAGTAATCCCACTCTTGGCATATATCTGGAGAAAACCATAATTCAAAAAGACGTATGCACCCCAATGTTCATAGCAGCACTGTTTACAATAACCAGGACGTGGAATCAACTTAAATGTCCATCAACAGATAAATGGATAAAGGAGATGTGATATATAAATACAGTGGAATACTACTCACTTATATGTAGAATCTTAAAAAATTGATACACATGAACTTACATACAAAACAGAAACAGGCCCACAGACATAGAAAACAAACTTATGGCTACCAAAGGGGAAAGGGAGAGAGAGGGATAAATTAGGAGTTTGGGACTAATAGGTACACACTACTGTATATAAAGTAGTTAACAAACAAGGACCTACTGTATGGCACAGGGAACTGTACTCAATATTTTATAGTAACCTATAAAGGAAAATAATATGAAAGAGTATATATACATACATAGATACATATGTACATATATACATGTATGTATAACTGAATTATTTTGCTATACAACTGAAACTAACACAACATTGTAAATCAACTATACTTTAACCAAAAAAATATAGAACAAGGCCAGAGAAACTCACACTCTGCTGATAGGAGTGTGAATTGTCCTGCCTCTGAACAGCATCCTTAGCCAATGTCTAGTTAGGTCGATGATGCACATGTCCTACAATCCAGCAACCCCACACTAGATCTACATGCCTACAGGAGCTCTCACACAGGTACACAAGGAACCAAATACAAACACGTTCACTGCAGCACTGTGTATTTTAGTGAAGACTTGAAACCAACCAAAATGCCCTAAATGTTCATAGAATGGAATACGATACAGCAGTTAAATTGATAAACTAGAGCTGTACCTATAAACATGGACAAATCTCAAAGACAGTACTGAGCCAAAAAGAGTTGCAGAAGGATACATTATGACATCATTCATACAACATTCTAAGATCTGAGAAGCAATACCACACATTGTTTATGAGTACCCAGAACTGGAGTTAGAGCATATGTGAGAATGATAAACACCAAATTCAAGGCAATGGTTATCTTTCAGTGGGGAGGGGTAAAGCTGAGGTCCAATTGTCATTATAATGTTTATTTCTTAAGCTGAGTGGTGGAATGTGGGTGTTCCTTATATTATTTTTTATACATTTTTGGATATCTGACATATTTCATGATTAAAAAAGTGTATACCAAGTCATGGAAATAAAGGTAGAATTCAAGTAGAGCCTATGCTACATCTAGAACCATGATAAGATTGTGAGGAATTAATACATATATATAGTCTATATATCTTATATAGAGAATATATACTTATATATATTCTAGCAACCTTGACTTAATGCAAACTCCTCGGGGGCAAGGATAGTTTTTTATATAAAACACAACACACCTTTAACACCAAGCATCAGGGAAACTTGTCTCCTTCATTGGTATGCCATAGAATTTGAATCAATGTATAAAATTAGTTTTTACCATTGAGTATACATTCAATTTTGATGTGAATTTTATATCTGAGTGGTCACAATTTGATGCATATAAGAGGTAAGAAGGGTGATATTAAATGACATTGTTTCATGGGAGGAACAATTACACTGGGAGGTTTTAAATAGACGTGTTATGTGTTTTGGACATTCAAGTCAAAAATATAATACTTGAATGTGTGCTGTGGGCACAAAAAAGTTGAGAACAAACATCAGAGAATGACCACAGGATGATAAAAATACCATGCATGAATTCAGAGTAAAGCTGCTAAGTAGAGCCAGTAATTGCCTTGGAAATCAAAGAAGGAAAAATATCACTTGGAATTTAAATACTGGAGAAACTTCAAAGAAGAAATAGAATTCACACCAGGTCCGTCCTTCCAGTTCTTTAAGATAACAGTACAAACTCCTTCCATGCCTTAAAAGATCCTGCAAAATCACTTTTCCAGCCTAATCTTTCTCCACTGCAAGGAATCTCTTCCACTCCCTACCTCCTATTCATCCTCTGGTTGGCTCTCACCTGCTTGGAAACACCTTCCATAAATTCCTGAAGCTGGGCAGGGTAACCCACCCCAACACCCACCATTTTTTCTCCCAGTCCAGGATCGCTCCCTCTGGGTCCTCACCAGGGAAGGTTATACTGACTCCACCCATTCACTTGTCTATGTCCTCAAGGGACACTGAAGTGAGCATCCCTATTTGTTCATCACTGTATCCCCAACACCCAGGATGGTGCCTGGCACTTAAAAGGCACCCAATAAAGACTGAATGAATGAACAAACTCATCTTGAAAGAGAAATGTGGTTTAGTTTGATGGGGGGAGGGGGTGATTGGCATGAACAATGACAAGGAAATAAAAGCCAAAACAAAACAAAAGTGTGTGTGTTTGTGCACTGAAGTGAGTGGGGAAATTGGGGGTATGTGAAGAGAGTTTGTAAGGGAGCCAGTATGGCTGGATTAGAAATCTGGGGACTAGTGGCAGCTGAAGCCACAGCAAGTGTAGTGAATTGCTGAAAAGAGGTTTTTTTAAAGCTTAAAAAAAAACCCAGCAAGCCTCTTTAAAAGTTTAGTTTGAACCACTCCCCAGTAGCCAACCTATTTGAATTTGGAGTGTTCTATAAGCAAAATTACATGTCCTCGGAAAGGAGCCATGGCACATGCATTAAGCCCACATTTTTGCAGGGGGTCTGTGCAGAAAAGACCTCTAGCTGAGCCACTGCAGGCTTCCATGTCATGGATCATGCATTGCTGAATAGCTGGTCAGAATTACAGATGACTAAGAATCCTGTGATATTTCTGGAAAACTTCATATGATATTTTAAATCTGATTCCTAACTCTTTTATCTGAGCGTGAGCAGTGGGGTTGAGAATTTGAATAGTCATAGTTGAAAATTTGTGCAGCCCCTGTGGGACTCCCTCAGTTGGAACCTCCTTCCATCTCTGACCCAGAACTCTGGGATTTCCTTTTAAATTTCTCCAGCCCCACGTCATCCACCTTGACCATGCTTGCACCTCTCCCCTCATATGCTAGGACCTTAATATGTGCTCCATAACTATTTTTCTTTGTGCAGGAAGGGATAAATGAATAAGCTGTCTTGCTGAGCCTGGCTAATTTCCTACTGGCCTCCCTTTCTTTTCCCTGGCTTCTACTTCCCAAATTGAATTTGGATTCTGTGTTGAGAAAAAGTCTAATAAGGGCTAGAAGCTGTCCTCTACACAAATGCTGCTGAGAAGGAAGCTCTCGCCTCCTGTGATGAGTACAACAGCTGTGTGGGGGCCTGGCTCACAAGATGACTGTTTGCAATCTCTTACAGAAGTGTATCTAAGACTCCAGGCTCACGGATATTATAAGAATAGATGAGTAAACAGTGTAAGTCATCTTGTTTTAAATTGAAGTATAGTTGATTTACAATGTTGTGTTAGTTTTAGGTGTACAGCAAAGTGATTCAGTTATATATATATATATATATATATATATATATATATATATATATATATTCTTTTTCAGATTATTTTCCCATATAGGTTATTACAAAATATTGAGTAAAGTTCCCCATGCTATACTGTAAGTCTTTGTTGTTTATCTATTTTATATGTATAGTAATGTGTATATGTTAATCCCAAACTCCTAATTTATCCCTCTCCCCCCCATAAATTCTTTTAGTTACTAGCACACATGCAAAGTAAAACAGCTGTTCCTAGTATGATATAAATTGATCTACAAGTGCCCTGTGTTTCATGGTGTTGGAGGACCACAATCCAAAGTGCTATAAGTATAGTTGATGGTCCACAAACCAGCATCATCAGCATAACCTGGGAGCTTGTTGGAAATACAGAATTCCTGGGTTTGGCCCCGAGACAATTGGATCAGAATCTACATTTTAAACAACATCTCCAGGTGATTCCTGGGCACATCTAAGTCTGTGAAGTGCTGGCCTAGAATTCACTTGCTTGAAGCTCTGCAAATGAGTAGATGCATTTTGCTAATTTTTCAGTTCAGCTTGTTGACATCGTATTTTGGAGATCTACCACGTAGCATGCATTTTGCCAGAAATAGGGAATGTAAAGGTAAATAAGGGTGATCTTTTGAGCTCATGGTCTAGCTGGAAAGACTGAGTCAAAAAGAGATCACTTTGATTTCATGTAGTAGTATTAAGGTGAAGGTGTGCAGAAAGAACTGTGGGAATATGGAGGACTCCTTACTCCAGACTAGGGACCCAGAGAAGTTTTCATCAAGAAGCTGTCCGTTGATCTGGAAGAAAATGAATACAACTTAGCCAGAAGTAAACAGAAAGTAAATTGTCTCTCCCAGCTCTTTGTCCTTAAAATAGGTTTTTGTCTAAACCATAAACCCCATTGTGTTCCTGGGGATGGAGGATTGACTATATGGATTCCATGTTGCTAACTGGGTTTAGGAGTGATGGAGATGAGGATGGAGTGGTGAATACAGGCCAGCCACAGAGAACCATGTGGACCATGTTTAGATTCTGTTCTGGAGGCACCAGAGGAGGGATGTGGTTGAACCTTTATTATGGCTGGTCCTGGCTGCTGAGGGAAGAGGGAATTGGAGGGGAGAAGAACTAGGCATAGCATAATCGGGTAGATATCCAAGCAAGAGTGGACAGTGCTGCTCAGGTTGGAAATGAGTGGGCATGGAAGAAAAATATCTAAAAGGTAAGATGAGCAGGACATGATAATTGTCTAGTTGTAACAGAGAACAAGAGAGAGAGGGCTGGGTATCAAAAACCGTGGTTCTCAGACTTGACTGAGCAGAAGAATCCCCAGAAGGTGCCACTCCCCTCCCAGGGTTTTTGATTCAACAAGTCTGGGGTGGGGCGTAAGAATGTGCATTTCTAACAGGTTTTCAGCCCATACTGATGCTGCTTGTCCCGGGACCACACTTTCAGAACCACTGCTCAAGCACAGCTCAATGGTTCTTGCCTTTGCTCCTTGGGAACACCCGCAGAGTTTTTTTAAACTACTGACGCCTGACCCTCACCCCCAGGGATTCTGATTAAGTTGGTACAGGGTGCAGCCTGGACACTGGGCATTTTTAAAGCTCCAGGTGATTCAATTGTGCAACTGAATACCAGATAAATACTACTTAATCATATTTGGAACACAGACAACGGAGCCATTTTGTTGCTTCTTAAATTTATTAAAATTATTTCCTAATATTCTTATTTTCCTGTAAAATCAGGTAAGTAATCCAGCAAAAAGTAATCATCTCTCCTGGCTCTTTGTTCTTAAAATAGGTTTTTGTTTAAACCATACCCCCTATTGTGTGCACGGAGAAGGAGGGTTGACTATATGAATTCTGTATTGAAATGCTTCATTATGTGTGTCCTCATTTGTGTGGGAATATATAGTTGATCCATTTGGAAGATCAATATGATATATGGTGATTACTATCCAAAAGGGCATATACTGAAAAGAGCAAATAGATACTATTTCCAACCTAAGGCAAGAGGAAGAGGGAAAATAAAAGAAAAAAATCACACATTTGTTGAGTTCTTACTGTGTACCAGATCAGTGCTTTATATACATTATTTCATTTAATGCTGACAGAAAAAGGAAAAGTAAGACATCATTATCTCCATTGTATAAATGAGGGATCCAGGACTCAGAAAGAAATGGTCACACAGTCAAAGATAAAGAGGGATATAGATCTGGATTTGCCTGGTTCTTCCAAAGACCATATTCTTTTCATGCATTCTCATGGGGAGAGAAATCAGCTATAAGGTACAGAGAAAAATAGTCACCATGAGACATCAGGTGCTTGAATTCTAACCCTAACTCTACCCCTAACTAGTTGTGCCACCTTGAGTGAATCACTGCATCCCTTGGCTTTGATTTCCTCATCAATAAAATGGGGATAAAAACTATACCTAGTTCCATCGACAGATAGAGCTCCATTGACAGATGAATGAAAAAAGAAATGTGGTGTGTATATGTATATATATATATATATATATATATATATATACACACACACACACACACACCACACACACAGTGGAATATTACTCATCCATAAAAAAAGAATAAAATAATGCCATTTGCAGCAACATGGATGAATCTAGAGATTATCATAATACTAAGTGAAGTAAATCAGAGAAATACAAATAATATACCACTATTTGTGGAATCAAAAAAAATTATACAAATGAACTTATTTACAAAACAGAAATGGACTCACAGACATAGAAAACAAACTTATAGTTACCAAAGGGGAAAGGGGGGGAGATAAATTAGGAGTTTGGGATTAACACACTACTATATATAAAATAGGTAAACAACAAAGACCTACTGTATAGCACAAAGAACTATACTCAGTATCTTGTAATACCTGGAAAAGAATCTACAAAAGAATATATATATATATATATATATATATATATGAATTACTTTGCTGTACACTTGAAACTAACACCACATTGTAAATTAACTATACCTCAATAAAAGAAAAATTGTAAAGTAGGATTGAGATGCAAAACCTGCTTTAAAAAAAAAAAAAACAACACAGTACCCAGCTCACTGGATTAAATGAAATAATACCTAGCACAATGCCTGGCATATGGGAAATAGATAAATTTAACTCTTATTCTCTTCCTCCTCTTTATCATTATTTACAGTAAAATGATGGGACTGGGCTCATCTTCCCTAAAATTCCCTCAGTTTATAAATTCTGTGCTAAAGAATTTGCTGGTGTCTTTGGTATTTGCAGCTTCTTTCTGAAACCCTTCAATGAGTGACCTCATCTCAAGAATTGGTATTTGCTAAAATCAGCCAGCCCCTTCCTGTCACCCTCCCACTCCTCCAGCTTCCCCAGGATGTCCAGCCAGCTGTGAGTGTTTCATCCATAGCTGCGATAGACCTGGGTCAGTGTTGTGGTGACTCTCACAGGGGCTCCACTGTGCTGAGTTGCTGTATTCACCTCCCTCTACAGCATGTGTGTGAGAGCTCTGATGCCAGGCCAGCAGAATTTCTGTCCTCTGGACACATATGCAGTGATATATGGACCACACTCCACAGCTTGGATGCTGATGACCTTGTTCTGTTATCTGATATCCTGTAGGCTTGAAGATGATCCAGTATGCAATTTGGAATCGTGGGAAGAGTAAGACTTGTTCTACCACATACTGGTTATGTACGCTGGGCTTGACCTGTGGCTTAACTTCTTGGAACCTCCAATTTTCTCATCTGTGAAACTGGTTTTGTGAGATGTGGTGTGCATACAGTGCATTAGATAGTGTTCAGTTTGCAATAGCTACTCAATAGCAGTTAGGAACCATCCTAATGACTCTATCTAGAAAGCTGGTGATAGATGTCAGGGTAGAGCAGGGAACAGGGCTGTATAGAACTTTGGAGAGTGTTAATCATAACTTTCTAAGCCTTTTGCAGTACATTTGACTTGCTGTCACTGTGACACTTCTGTCACTGTTTAGGTAGCATATTTCAACAGCGACTTTTACTTCACCATTCCCACTACATTTCTAAGAATTCTCCTCCACACAGGCTGGAATATGACCTCAGACACCTTCACACTCATGGCTGTTCCATAGCGGTGGGCTAACTGTGTTGGGGCAGAGTCATGGCATTCTTTTTCACACGTGCCTTGTAGTACCCAGCAGACTTGTTCAGCCCCCTGTAAACATGGGAGGGAATGTCTGCAGGGCTTCTGCCAGTGTTGGCAATCTGCCAGGTTGGAAGACTTTTTCCAACTGCCTGAAAACATGTTCTGACCTTGGTGTCTAGAGCTCTTGTTTCATCACTTACTCCTGGAGTTAGAATAACTTTCAATCAAGTGGGGTTTTACCATGCAACATAGTTTTACCCCAAAACCAATAGGGGATGGACATGACTAACATAGAATCAGATTTGCTTGGTTTCTACCAGAAACCAGCTGGAGCTGATGTCCCAGCAATATTGTGGCTATTTTCCAGACATGTGTTTCTCTAAGTGGGGTCCAGGACCACTCCCATCAGAATTTCATAGGTCTTGTTAAGATAGAGAGTTCCAAGGCTCCCTCAATTCTATTAACTTGGAATCTCTGGGCGTAAACATAGAAGCTGCATTTTAACACATTTTTAGGTGATTCTTATGCATGTTGTATTATACTTTTTAAATTTGAGTTGCTACAAAAGTATTACTAGCTCAAACTTTTAAAAAATCAAATAACACTAAAATATTCATAATTAAAGTCAACCATCACTTTCTTTCCCCTGCCCAGATCCCTTTCCCAGAGATTACCATATAAACTTTTATTTTTCTTCTTTTATTTTTTACCTATTTCTAGATAATGTGCTAATACTGCAACTGTTTGTCATATTGATTTTAGACATTATCTACTGACTTCCTATGATTGATGAACATTTAGAAATTTATCCAACATAATCATCCATCCTTACCTTCTTCATAGAGTCCCTTAAGTTAAACAAAGAGTTAGAATTGTTAGTTTATGACTATGTAAAGATCACTTAGTATTGAGCGAAGAAGGGAGCATGAATATCTCTTTCTTACTCGACTTCCGTTTTATCTTAGACTTTCAGTGCTGTCAAAAAACTGTCATTTTATTTTACAAATACTCAAATATATTACATACTTAGCATTTTATTTTCCTTGCCCTGGGAGACATCAACCCCAGAGTACCCCATTCTTCTGCTATGTGTTGACTCTTAATTCTGCTTTCCTTGTTAGATTTCCTTTTACCAGGTTCCATGCCTTCTAATTTCTTAGTCTACTTACTGATTTTGAAAAAGCACATCCTCCAGTAACTTGCCTAAGAACCAATGCACTGGAGATACAATTTTTCAGTCCTTACATGACCCCAAATGTCTTTATTCTGCCCTCATACTTGGTTCATGGTTTTTACTGGGTTGAAAAGTGTCCCCCTCAAAGTTCATGTCCATGTCCACCTGGAACCTCAGAATGTGACTCTATTTAGAAATAGGGTCTTCACAGATGTAATGTAATTAGTTAAGATGAGGTCATACTGGATTAAAGTGTGCCCTAAACCTAATGACTGGTGTCCTTATAAGAAGGTCATGGGAAGACACAGAAACACACACAAGAGGAAAGAAGTCCGTGTGAAGACAGAGGCAGAGACTGGAGTGATGCATCTATAGGCCAAGGAATACTTGCGATTGCTGACAACCATGGAAGCCAGGAAAGAAACATGGAACAGACTTCTCTCTCAGAGCGTCCAGAAGAAATCAACCTGCCAACACCTTGAGTTTGGACAGTTGGTCTCCATAACTGTGAGAGAATAAATTTATATTGTTTTAAGGTACCCAGTTTGTGGTACTTTGTTATGGAAGTACTAGGAAACTAATCCATGGTTTATCTGGGTGTAAAATTCTATGTTGAGCATAGAATTGAACACAATTTACCTCCAAATTATGACAGCAGTATTCCATGGCATTATAACTTCTAGTATTGGTTTAAGGAGTCGAGTGCCACTTTAATTCCCATTTCTTTGTACGTGTAAGTGTTCTCTGACCACAAGCTTTTAGGATGTTTCTTTATCCGTGGTGTCCTAAAATTCATAAAGATCTTTCTTAGGTATTTCTTTTTTTAATTAATTGAGGTGGGTACACGACGAGCCTATCAATCTGGCAAGTCTAGTCCTTCAGTCCTGGGGAATTTTCTTGTGTGATTTCTTTGCAAATTTCCTCTTCTCTATTTGTTGAAGATTAAAATCTTCCAGATTGACCTCCCCAAATTTCTTATCCCATTTCCTAGTCTCTACTTCTCTTAGAGGTTTTCTTGGCTTTATACGTCTATAAGCCAAGAAATACTTGGAATTGCTCTGCTTTCTTAGAGATTTCCTTGGCTTTATGTCCTCTATTTTCTCCATGTCGCTTTTTCTGTTTGTTTGAGTCTTTGTCATACTGGGAAGTTCCCTCAGATGCCCAGTGATCCTTGGCTGTCTGTTTGTATTTAAGAGTGCAGCAGTAATTAAGTGATTAGAAATTTGCTGTGAGGGAGACTTGTCAACCAACTCTCTCTTTCTCTCTTTCTCTCTCTCTCTCTCTCTCATATAAAGTGTTTGTAAGAACAGAGGTGTGTGTGTGTTCATCCACCATGATGAGCCAGAAGTTCATTTTCTAATGTACAACACACAGCAAATATTTCTATTATAATGTTGTATTTAGTGAGAAACCTCTAGTTAAATTAGAACACTGGCATTGGAATTAGAGAGATATAAATAGACACCAGTTCTGATATTTACTACACACTTAATGTTCCTGAAACTCAGCTTCCTTGCCTTTGAGGAGAAACGGACAAGACCCTCCTATGAGTAGTCAATGCTAGTGCATTGTGTTCATGATTTCCACGTTGGAGATTACTTACAGTTGACGGGATCACCAGTAGGAAGAAAGTCACAATTAGTTTAGGCTAATTCCTGCAATCCCTGCAGACGCCCAGCATTCCCCCCACCCCCCGGTGTGGAATAAAAGAATGACGGGGCTTCCCTGGTGGCACAGTTGTTCAGAGTCCGCCTGCCGATGCAGGGGACAAGGGTTCGTGCCCCGGTCCAGGAAGATCCCACATGCCGCAGAGCGGCTGGGCCCGTGAGCCATGGATGCTGAGCCTGCGCGTCCAGAGCCTGTGCTCCACAACGGGAGAGGCCAAAACAGTGAGAGGTCCGCGTACCGCAAAAAAAAAAAAAATGACGATGGGGAGTGATCATTTAACTAACATAGCAAAATCGTCCTGTCTCAGAAATCTTATGATGGAGAGCAATCCTCATAGATAATTCACAAACTGTTACAATGCAAAGGAAAGGAAGAAAAATGTCAATGAAAATTGTAAGCTCTCTCTTCTTTTGGTCCAAATATGACTTCTTCACAAGAATAAGGCTGACTGAAAAATTAGTCTTTTACATAGTTTCCAGTGACAGTTTATATTTTTCAAAATCTAACTATAAAATCTCTCAGGAATTAGAAAACATTAACTCAGAGCCAAAATTCAGAACGATAGTAACAAATTATTCATGGCTCAAGAAAAGAGTTTAACAACAAAATGTGTTGTGTAGTTGTATTTGAAATATTAACAAATGTTCTCAAATTCCCACATGTACATCCAGACTGACTGATTACCTCAAAACTTAGGTACTGCCTGATGATATATTACTCCACCAACAGTCTAGAGGCTCTTATTCCTGAAAAGTAGAATATTTGCACTGTGATACAAGCCGCTCATGCAGCTCAATATCAAAAAAAATCAACCCAATCTAAAAATGGGCAGAAAACCTAAATAGACATTTCTCAAAAGAAGATACACAGATTGCCAACAAACACATGAAAGGATACACAACATTACTAATCATTAGAGAAATACAAATCAAAACTGCAATGAGGTATCACCTCACACCGGTCAGATTGGCCATCATCAAAAAATCTACAAACAATAAAGGCTGGAGAGGGTGTGGAGAAAAGGGAACCCTATTGCACTGTTGGTGGCAGTGCAAGTTGATACAGCCACTATGGAGAACACTATGGATGTTCCTTAAAAAACTACAAATAGAACTACCATGTGACCCAGCAATCCCACTACTGAGCATGTACCCTGAGAAAACCATAATTCAAAAAGAGTCATGTGCCGCAATGTTCATTGCAGCACTATTTACAGTAGCCAGGACATGGAAGTAACCTAAGTGTCCATCAACAGATGAATGGATAAAGAAGATGTGGCACATATATACAATGGAATATTACTCAGCCATAAAAAGAAATTGAGTTATTTGTAGTGAAGGGGATGGACCTAGAGACTGTTATACAGAGTGAAGTTAAATCAGAAAGAGAAAAACAAATACTGTATGCTAACACATATATATATGGAATCTAAAAAAAAAAAAAAAAAAGGTTGTGGAGAACCTAGGGACCGGACAGGAATAAAGACACAGACATAGAGAATGGACTTGAGGACACGGGGAGGGGGAAGGGTAAGCTGGGACAAAGTGAGAGAGTGGCATGGACATATATACACTACCAAATGTAAAATGGATAGCTAGTGGGAAGCAGCCGCATAGCACAGGGAGATCAGCTTGGTGTTTTGTGTCCGCTTGGGAGGGTGGGATAGGGAGGGTTGGGAGGGAGATACAAGAGGGTGGGGATATGGTGATATATGTATACATATAGCTGATTCACTTTATTACACAGCAGAAACTAACACACCATTGTAAAGCAATTATACTCCAATAAATATGTTAAAAAAAAAAGAATATTTGTACTGTGAACGTCTTGAAAGGCATATTGGAAATATTTTCATTATTTCTTGCTGCTAAAGATGACTTTATTTTTTCTTTTTGAACTAATATTTTTCTGATTATAAAAATAATGTGACCGTTATAGAAAATTTTAAAAAAACAATTTACACTAAAATCTGCCATTACAGTTAAAGCTTATCTCAATTTGGATGCTCAATTTTCATTAAAAATAGTTATAAGTATTTAAATTTAATAAAATTCAAAGTTAAAAAAAGTAGATTGAGTCAGGGAGGGATGAATAGATGGAGAAGAGAGAATTTTTAGGGCAGCAAAAATATTTTGTATGATACCATAATGATGGATACATATTATATATTTGTCCAAACCTATGGAATGTACATTATCAAGAATGAACCCTATATATATGGAATCTAAAAAAAAAAAAGAGTTCTGAAGAACCTAGGGACAGGACAGGAATACAGATGCAGACATAGAGAATGGACTTGAGGACACAGCAGAGGGGAAGGGTAAATTAGGACGAAGTGAGGGAGTGGCATGGACATATATACCCTACCAAGTGTAAAATAGATAGCTAGTGGGAAGCAGCCGCATAGCACAGGGAGATCAGCTCGGTGCTTTGTGTCCGCCTGGGAGGGTGGGATAGGGAGGGTTGGGAGGGAGACACAAGAGGGAGGGGATATGGTGATATATGTATACATATAGCTGATTCACTTTATTACACAGCAGAAACTAACACACCATTGTAAAGCAATTATACTCCATTAAAGATGTTTAAAAAAATTTGAACCCTAATGTAAGTTATGGATTTTAGGGGATTATGATGTGTCAGTGTAGGTTCATCGATTGCCATTCTAGTGAGGGATGCTGATAATGGGAGAGGCTATGCATGTATGGGACAGGGCAAATGGGAAATCTCTGTACCTTCCTATTAATTTTGCTGTGAACCTAAAACTACTCTAAAAGATAGTCTTAAGTTTTTAAAAGGGAGATAGAAATACCCAACTTGTTTCAAACATGTAAAAGTTTTCTAATACCTGGATCAGATTTTTTTATATTTAAATTTAAAGTAATTAAAGTTAAATGAAATTAAAAATTCAGTTTCTCATTCTTGCTAGCCACATATGAAGGTCTTGAAAGCCACATGTGTTTGGTGGTGACTGTATTGGACAACACAGATATGGAAGGATAGGTACATAGATATTTAGATATAGGGATAAGGGTAGGGATGTGGATATGTCACAGATGAGCATTTCCCCATATCAATTTCATATCAGTTCTTCCTAACTTGATTTAGATTCAACACAATTCCAATCAAAATCCCAGCAAGTTGTTTTGTAGATACTGACAAACTGATTCTAAAGTTTATATGGAGAGGCAAAAGATCCAGAATAACCAACATAATATTAAATAAGAAGAGCAAAGTTGGTGACTGACACTATCCAACTTCAAGACTATACTTACTATAAAGCTACAATAAACAAGACAATGTGGTACAGGCACACCTCATAGATATTGTCGGTTTGGTTCTAGACTAACACAATGAAGTGAATATCTCAATAAAGTGAGTCACACAAATTATTTGATTTCCCAGTGCATTTAAAAGTTATGTTTATGCTATACTGTTGCCTAAGTGTGCAATGGCATCATGCCTAAAATATTTATTTATATATACCATGATTTAAGAATACCTTGTTGCTAAAATACGCTAACCATCATCTGAGCCTTTGGCAAGTCATAATTTTCTTGTTGGTGGAGGATCTTGCCTCGATGTTGATGGCTGCCGACTGATCAGTGTCGTGGCTGCTGAGGGCGGGGATGGCTGTGGCAGTTTCTTAAAATAAGCCAGCGATGAAGTCTGCCACATCAACTGACTCTTCCTTTCATGAAAAATTCCTCTGTAGCATGCAGTGCTGTCTGATAGCATTTTACCCGCAGTAGAACTTCTTTCAAAATTGGAGTCAATCTTCTCAAACCCTGCCACTGCTTTATCAACTAAGTTTAATATTCTAAATCCTTTGTTGCCATTTCAACAAGCTTCACAACATGTTCACCAGGAGTAGTTTCCATCTCAAGAAATCCCCCTCTTTGGTTATCCATAAGAAGCAACTCCTCATCCATTCAAGTTTTATCATGAGATTGCAGCAATTCAGTCACATCTTTAGGCTCCACTTCTAATACTAATTTCCTTGCTATTTCCACAACAACTGCAGTTACTTCCTCCACTGAAGTCTTGAACCCCCCCAAGGTCATCCATGAAGGTTGGAATTCAAATTCCTGTTAATGTTGATATTTTGACCTCTTCCCATGAATGACAAATGTGCTTCATGGCATCTAGAATCGTGAATCCTTTCCAGAAGATTGTCAATTTACTTCACCCAGATCCATCAGAGGAATCACTATCTATGGCAGCTATAGCCTTACAAAATATATTTCTTAAAGAATAAGACTTGAAAAAAAAAAAAAGAATAAGACTTGAAAGTCAAAATTACTCCTTGGTTCATGGGTTGCAGAATGGATGTTGTGTTGGTAGTCATGGAAACAACATGAATCTTGTTGTACATCTCCATCAGAGCTCTTGGATGATCAGGTGCATTGTCAAAGTACAGTCATATTTTGAAAGGAATCTTTTCTTCTGAGCAATAGGTCTCAACAATGGGATAAAAATATTCAGTAAACCAAATAGATGTGCTGTCATCCAAGCTTTGTTCTTCCTTTTATAGAACACAGGCAGAGAAAATTTGCATAATTCTTAGGGGCCTTAGGATTTTAGGAATGGTAAATTAACACTGGCTTCAACTTCAAGTCACCAGCTGCATTAGCCTCAAACAAGAGAGTCAGCCCATCCTTTGAAGTTTTGAAGCCAAGCATTGACTTCTCCTCTCTAGCTGTGAAAGGCCTAGATGGCATCTTCTTCCAATACAAGGCTGTTTCATCTACATTGAAAATCTGTTGTTTAACTTTCATTAATGATCTTAGCTAAATCTTCTGGATAACTTGCTGCTATTTCTTCATCAGCACTTGCTGCTTCACTTTGCACTTTTATGTATGGAGATGGCTTCTTTCCTTAAACCTCATAAACCAACTTCTGCTAGCTTCAAACTTTTCTTCTGCTGCTTCTTCACTTCTCTCAGTCTGAAGAGAGTTAGAGCCTTACTCTGGATTAAGCTTTGGCTTAAGGGAATGTGGTGACTGGTTTGATCCTCTATTCAGACCACTCAGAGTTCTCCATACCAGCAATAAGGCTGTTTCACCTTCTTATCATCAGCGTTTTCACTGGAGTAGCACTTTTAATTTCTTTCAAGAACTTTTCCTTTGTATTCACAACTTGACTTACTGTTTGCCACAACAGGCCTAGATTTCAGCCTATTTCAGCTTTTGACATGCCTTCCTCACTAAACTTAATCATTTCTAGCTTTTGATTTAAAGTGAGGGATGTGCAATTCTCCCTTTCACTCGAACACTTAGAAGCCATTATAGATTTATTAATAGGCCTAAATTCAGTATTATTCTGTCTCAGGGAATCAGGAGGCCCAAAGAGAGGGAGAGAGGTGGGGGAACAGCTAGTCGGTGGAGCAGTCCAAACACACACAACACCGGAGGAGATCGCGATGTCAGAGTAGGAAGACACTGGGCTCACTTCCCCTCACAAACACATCAAAACTACAACTATCAATACATATAGAGAGACTCTCACCAAAACTGACCTGGGAACTGGCAGTATGGCTCTTCTATAACCAAGGCTGTGAAGAAGGATCCACATGGAGTCTGGTAGGAAGGGAGAAAAAGCAACCTGGCCAGGACCCACTTTTCTAGCAGGGGACCCAGAAGAGGAGGGGATATCACAGGCTCAGGGATCCTCCCTGGGGGCGAAGGGTTCGAGCCACATATTAGGCAACCCAGCCCTGGAGTCTGACATCAGGAACATGAGCCCTCTAATCTGGTTTGAAAACCAGTGGACCTTGCTGGAGGACTGTAAGAGACCAAGACTGTGCTGTTGAAGAGCACTTGCATAGACTTACTGACTACCAGTCAGAACATGGAGGCAGCAGGCTGAAAACTGCCTGGGGCTCTGGCTGGCTTGCCAGGACCACCCTAGCCTGCCCCTCAGCCTGCACCAGACTCCTGCCTCAGCCCATCTGGCTCCAGCACTGCTCTCCACTAAGGCAGAGGCTGCCATGGCCAACAAGAGTGCACACAGTTGGAGGAAACAGAGCCAACTTGGACCCCAGCCCTGCCTCTGACCAGGGTGAAGGCAGCCATTACAGTGTGCATTTTGGTGCACATACTCAGAAGGGGGAGACTAGCTCCGGGGTAGAGCCTGTCACCTTCAGAGTGCCTGTCCCTGTGCACATGTGGGAGGGGGTGGGGACAACTTGGTGGTGTGGCACCAACACCTCTGGCCACAACCCAGTCTCTAACTAAGGCTTGCACACTGGGGTAAAAAGTAAAAGCAGCATAGAAGTGCAGCCACAAGCTCTCAGGTCCCAGTCATGCCCCAAGCCAAGGAAGAGATTACCATCACACCCAGGAGAAGCCCAAAACTCTCAGGGCTCCAGGGCTCCTGTTCCAGCCCCTTGAGCCCCAACCCCACCCCTGATAGGATGGGGTTGGCCAGTGAGCATAAGAGAAACCCCAGATTGCACCTGGCTCTGGTTCTAGCCCCTCGAACGCCATCCCTACCTCTTACCAAGGCAGTGGCTGCCAGCACAACCTGGAGAAAGACACAGCGTGTGCTCATTTCAGTTCTAGCTCTCCTACCAAGCCTACCAGAGCACACTCTCACTGTATAGGGATGCTCCCATACAAGCACACACCTTCAAGACTGGGGTAGATAACTTTGCATCTAATTTCATAGAGACAGAGAAAGTTAATTCTGTGTTTCTAGGAATGATTTATTTCTTCTAGATTGTCCAGTTTGCTGACATATAATTGTTCATGTAGTCTCTTATGACTCTTTGTACTTCTGTGGTATCAGTGGTAACTTCTATTACATTTCTAATTTTATTTATTTGGGCTTCATTTGTTTCGTGATGAGTCTGACTAAAGGTTTGTCAATTTTGTTTCTTTCCAAAGAGCCAGCTCTAGTTTCATTGATCTTTTCTTTTCTTTTCTTTTTGCCTCTATTTCCTTTACTTCCACTCTGATTTTTATAATTTCTTCCTCCTACAACTTTGGACTTCATTTGTTCTTTTTCTAGGTCCTTTAGGTATAAAGTTAGACTGTTTGTTTGAGATATTTTGTTTGTTTTTTTCTTGGGGTATTGCTATGAATTTCCCTCTTAGAACTGCTTTTGTTGCATCCTATAGCTTTTGTAATATTGTGTTTCCATTTTCGTTGTCTCAAGGTATTATTTGATTTCTGCTTTGATTTCTTTTTTGATCCATTGGTTGTTTAGTAGCATGTTGTTTACTCTCCACATGTTTTTGATTTTTGCAGTTTTCTTCTTATAACTGATTTCTAGTTTCATACCATTGTAGTTGGAAAAGATTCTTGATATGATTTCAATCTCCTTAAATTCACTGAGACTTTTTTTGAGGCCTAATATTTGATCTATCCTGGAGAATGTTCCATGTACCCTTGAGAAGAATGTGTATGTTGCTTCTTTTGGGTGGAATGCTTTGTAGATATCTATTAAGTCCATCTGGTCTAAAGTGTCATTTAAGGTCAATGTTTCACTAATTTTCTGTCTGGATTCTCTATCCATTGATACAAGTGGGGTATTAAAGTCCCCTACTATTATTGCATTGCTGTTAATTTCTCCATTTAGTTCTGTTAATATTTGCTTCATATATATTTATGTGCTCTTATGTTGGGTGCATAAATATTTACAAAAGTTATATCCTCTTGTTGGATTGACCTGTTTATTATTATGTAATCCCCTTCTTTGTCTTTTGTTAGTCTTTCTTTCAAAGTCTATTTTGTCTGATATAAGTATTGCTATGCCAGCTTTCTTTCTGTTTCCATTCATATGGAATATATTTTTCCATTGCTTCATTTTCAGCCTGTGTGTGTTTTTAGATCTGAAGTAAGTCTCTTGTAGGCAATATATAGATGAATCTTGATTTTGTATTCATTCAGCCACCCTATGTCTTTTGATTGGAGAATTTAGCCCATTTACATTTAAAGTAATCATGATAGTATGTATTTATTGCCATTTTGTTAATTGTTTTCTGGTTGTTTTTGTAGTTCTTCTCTGTTTCTTTCTTCTCTTTCTTTGTGATTTGATGATTTTCACTAGTGTTATGTTTAAATTTCTTTCCCATATATTTTTATGTATCTATTATAGGTTTTTGCTTTGCAATTACTATGAAGTTCACATATAACAGCCTATATATGTAACAGTCTATTCTAAGTTGATAATCACTTAAGTTCAAGCACATTCTAAAAACACTTTTTACTCCCCTTTCCCATATTTTACATTTCTGACATCATATTTTACATCTTTTTATATTGTATATTCCTTAACTAATTATTATAGTTTCAGTTAATTTTACTACCTTTCTCTTTTAGCCTTCTTACTAGCTTTATAACTGGTTGATCCTCTGCCTTTACTATATATTTGACAATACCATGAGTTTTTCTTTCATATATTTTCTTATTTCTATTTAGGGTCTTTTCTTTTCAGCTTAAAGAAGTCCCTTTAACATTTCTTGTAAGGCTGGTTTAGTGGTAATAAACTCCTTTCACTTTTGCTTCTCTGGAAAACTCTCTATCTCTCCTTCAATTCTGAATGAGAGATAGAGAAAACTCTGCCATATAGAGAATTTGGGATTGGAAGTTTTTTCTTTCAGCACTTTTGAATAAATTGTACTACTCCCTTCTGGCCTGGAAAGTTTCTGCTGAAAAATAAGCTCATAGTCTTATGGGTGTTCCCTTGTGTATAATGAGCTCTTTTTTTCTTGCTGCTTTTAATGTTCTCTATCTTTAACTTTTGACATTTCATTTATAATGTGTCTTGGTGTGGCTCTCCTTGGGTTCATCTTGTTTGGGACTCTCTGTGCTTCCTGGACCTGGATGTGTTTTCTTCCCCAGGTTAGGGTAGTTTTCAGCCATTATTTCTTCAAATATGTGTTCTGCCCCTTTCTCTTCCTCTTCCCATTCTGGTACCTCTGTAATGCAAATTAGTACACTTGTTGTCGTTCCATAGGTCCCTTAAGCTATCATCATTTTTTTAAATTCTTTTATTCTTTTTGCTGTTCTATTTGGGTGAATTCCACTACTCTGTCTTTCAGGTTGCTTATCTGTTCTTCTGCTTCATCCAGTCTGCTGTTGAATCCTTCTAGTGTATTTTTCAGTTCAGTTATTGTATTCTTCAGTTCTGTGACTTCTGTTTGGTACTCTCTTATGTTTTCTATCTCTTTGTTGAAGTTCTCACTCTGTTCATTCATCCTCCTCCTGAGTCAAGTGAGCATCTTTCTGACCATTTTGAACTCTTTAACAGGTGAACTACTTATCTTCATTTCATTAAGGTTTGGTTTTTTTTTTTAACTTTTTGGCTGCACTGTGAAGCATGCAGGATCTTAGTTCCCTGACCAGGGATTGAATATGCACCCCCTGCAGTGGAAGCATGGAGTCGTAAACACTGGACCACCAAGGAAGTCCCTTTTCTGGGGTTTTATCCTTTTTCTTCATTAGGAACATGTTTCTTTGTTTCCTCATTTTGTTTGAGTCTCTGAATTTGTTTCTATGTATTATGCAAAGCATCTATCTCTCCCTGTCTCCCAGGAGTGTCCCTAGGTAGGAGATGAACCTTGTCATTTAACCTCGTCCTAGTTCTTTGTTGTCTCTTGAACAGCCCCTTTAATTGTTTCAGACTTATAGTGCCCAGAATTGCAATCCCTTTTGGGCACCTGAGTCTAACACTCAAGGGGCATTCCCTGTGTAGGCTACATGTACCTGCTGATACTGTTGGGCCACACAAGCAACATAAGGGAGCAGGGCTGCTCTCCTGCAGCGTCTGGCAGTACCATGTGAAAATGCAACTATTACTAAACTCCATTCAGGAAATACTGACAAATACAATGGGCCAATAAAACAAAATGAGAAAGGAAGAAGCAAAGTTGTTATTACTTTCAGATAATGTGGTTATCTAGCTAGAAAACCCAAGAAAAATATAATGTAATGCTATTAAATTGAAAAGGATGTTCAGTAGGATGACTGGTTATACAGAAGTACAAAAATCTATAACCTTTTTTATGCAAATAATGAGGGAATAACACTTACAATAACAACAATAATATAAAATACCTAGGCATAAATATAACAAGAAATATAGAGGAACTATGAAATCCCACTGAGCAATAAGAAAGAAAGCAAAAGTAGATACATTCTATATTCTTAAAATACAGAATATGTTAAAATGTTAAAATGTCATTTCTCCCCAAAGTATTATATACTTTAAAATTGTAGGAAGGGTGGGCAAGGAACTTGAAATAATTATTGTGGATTTCATCTGGAATAATTGTTTTGAAAACTAACATTGGGCGATTTGTTTACCATATAGTAAAACATACTATAAAGCCATAAAATTTTTAAATGGGTACAAAAAGACAAAAGTGAATCAATGGAGTGAAGCAAAGTTCCAGAAAAAGATCTAAATAATTATATAATTTTAATACACCATCACTTTTAATAGCTTGCCTGAATTCTGTTATGTGGATGTAGAATACCCTCATGGTACTACCCGCCCTGATCATTGGTTATAGATAAGGTGACTATGATCATACTGATTTGCCTCTTGGTTTATGCCTCTTGCCTTGGTATAATTGTAATAGTGTCCTCTTTCACTCAAAATTGTCCCCTTTTGGATAATACATTATGGTCATCCAAGTTATGTATATTGTTTCTAATTTTTCCCAATTATAAATGGCATTTTTATAAATATCCTAGCAGCTAAGTCTTTATACAGAATTTTTAAATGACTCAATCAAGGAATGTGAACATTTATAAGTTTTTTCATATATATTGCCTTGTCTTCCAGAAGGATTTCACCAATTTACACTCCCACCAGCAATCATAAGCAGTCATTTTTTCCAAATCTTAACAAAAGTGGGTAGTACCATTCATTTCAAAAAATCTTTGCCAGTTTAATAAGTGAAATTGTGTCAATGCTTTAGTATAGATTTCATTACTGTTGTGAGCAAACATGTATATAGGTGAGTGTTCTTTCATTGCAAGCGACAGAAAATAATCCTGGATGGGTTAAATCAAGAAGAATGCAGAGGAAGGACATTAGAAGCCTAGAATTTTGTGGGGGTCACCTCATGTGGCTTGTGGGATCCTAGTTCCCTGATGAGGGATGAAACCTGGGCCCCCTGCAGTGGAAGCATGGAATCCTAACCACTGGACTGCCAGGGAATTCCCTAGAGGCCCATAGAATTGATGGGAGGCTGGAAACCAGGCTTAGAAATGGACACAGGCATTTCTGGAGGTGAGGAAACAGGAGATCATAGAGGAGAGATCAGGGGAACAGTAGGTTGGGGCTTAGCTATGCCACCAACTGCTATGTGACCTTGAATGCCTTCCCTGCACCTCCATTACTTCTCGAGGAAAAGGAAGAAGTTGGACTAGATAATCTCGAAGTATTTTTTTAATTTCATCATCTGTGAGTCTGAGCACAGACATAGAAAAAGCTTCATTCCTGGATAAAATGGAAATAATGCCATGATATATACTTTTGATTGCTAATTAATATTCTCCTCTATTCAGCAATCCACTCCTCAAGACAGTCACAGTGGGAACTGTGAATTTTTTCCACCTTTGAGTAGTGTTCCCTTAGTAATAACAGTAACAGAAACTGCTCTGAACTTTAAAACTGATAAATGAAGAGACATAGTTTAGAATTCTCCCCAAGGAATAGAAAATCACTCCCAGCTTAGAATTCATGAGCATCCACAATTTCAACAGAAAAAAATGTACCTATATCATTTCCTCCTCACCTCCCTAATTTTAACTTGAAGAGATCAGCTAAAAAGGGGAGAAGGGCATAGTGTGTGTGTAGGAGGGAATTACACTCGCAAGTTCTGCATCTCTTCTCAAAGTTTTAATTAAGAAGAGATAGTTTTCTGAGGCCCTGCTCTTGGCAAAATACTGACCAGATAAACCCCAAGTTTAAGTCATAGGAAATAAATCTTGCACTTTGGATGCATTTACTGAGTGTTCCATTTCTTTAGGAAAATTTTAATTTTATATATGGCAATAACTATTTTTCTCCCATCATTCCTGCAACTACTGAAGAGAAAAATTTTGGTTTTGTCCTGAGAAACTGCAGCCTCTGAAAACTGAATCTCTATAGGGAGTGTGTGTGTACATGTGTGTGTGTGTACTTGTGTGTGTCTATGAATATGTGTAATTCTGCACCCAGAGAATGGGTGACTAATCACAATACATCTAAACTTCTTCAAAATTTGGGAGGAAAAGAGGGGGAGAAGAACACCATATCCAAAGTTTAATAACAACAAAATCTAACACAAGAGATCTTGGGATGGAAATAATATACAAGAAGGAGTGCATTTTGTGAGACTTTGGGGGGAAATGCAGATTATTCCTTAAAGAGCTTTTCTGAAAAAAATTTTAAACTGCGATGTTTATTTATTTATTCACTCTTTCTTACAGAAAAATTACCAGTTGCAGTAATGTCAATTGCTGTTGCTCCTCTAACAAAGTTCATTGAAGTTCTCCATTTACTAATTGCCTTCTGGATCTCATTCCAGTCTATTATTAAGGTATTAAAAACTGCTAGAAACATAGAATTGCTACATACTTTACACTAAAAGACTCAAAATGTATGCCAAAACTTGGCCTTCTCTTTCCCATCTCACTCCCTTAGCACTGTTTCCCAGGATCGTCTCCCAAACAAACACCATGCACATGATTCCTGTCTCAGGGGTCTGCTTTTGAGAGGAAGGAGGAGGGCAAACCAGGACAGTATTCATGCTTGCACATAGGAGACAGTGCAATTGTGTTTACTCGAATTGCAGAGACAAAAACGTGAGAGGTATGGCTGAAACCACCTTTAGAAACACAATCTACCCCCACACCTCGTATGTCGGGTGCTTGGTTGTTTGTACATTGTGCCCAAATTCACTTCCTGGTTCATTTCCTGAATTGCAGTCTTGGCTTCAACAATCTGTAGTTGCACAAGTAAGCCTTGCTTCTCCATGTCTGTCTCCCCCTCTGTAAAAGATCCTTACCACCTTGGGTTGACTACTTGTTGATGTTATTTCTCCTGAGTCTTTAGACAGCCCCGAAGGGCTGTCTTGGCCTTTCTTGAATGTGATCCAGAAATTAATTTGGCCCTCTTCCTGGATCAAAGGGTTAATGTGAGGCACTTGTTGGTAACAGCTACATCTATAAGGGAAAGTTGTCACAAGATAAATGTTGGGGTCAGTGGTCAGATTCACAAAGCCCAGCTGCTCCTCCCTTGCCATCCTTGGAGAATTATGGTTTGTCTTGATTAGAGGAGCTACTGCGTTTTCTTCAGGAAGATGAGAGAAATTTTCCTCCATTGTGAGTTTCGTTTTCTATTCCTTTAAAGATGAATAACATACCACTCAGTCTTGGGAAGAGGATTTAGAAAATTTCTGCTGAATCCTTTTTCTATCCTAATGGCCTATAAGAGTGAAATCACATCTCACAGAATTGTACCAGAGGAGGAAATCAAACAATAAGAGAATCTGGATTAATGGTTCCAGCTTCTAAGCATTGAGGCTGAATGAGGAGAAAAGTCTTCCTCTAGTGTGACTTCACAGCTGATTCAAAACCTCCAGGCTTGGAAAAAAATCTCTTTGGTTCAACACATGCCCTAAGTAAGTAATCATACCAGTAAACATCTGCCATGACATGGTAAGTGGGGTCTGAAAACTAACTGCATAAAATTCAGGGTTACATTATGGCAAAGTTAATGAAAACCAGTGTTTCTAGGCATTCTATGTGGTCTCAGAGGGCACAAAAGTAAAGACAGCGAAAATGATATTGTTTTCAACTGACCATGTAACTGGAAAATTCCCCAGTGACCACAAAACAGTCATTTCCAACTGGCTTCTCCCTCCCTCTCATCCCCATCAAGAGAATCTGAGCCTGCACTTGTCTGAGAGTCAGGATGCTTGGGGGACAAGAGCCAGTCACCAGTGATGATAGAAGCAAAGTTGCCTACCCTCCTTGGGGTTTTACTGTACAGGTTTAGAATCCCTGAGGTACAATTAGAGATTGTCCTAGAATTCACCCCACTTCCTGACTGTTTGCTGTAAGCCTAATAAGTGTGCGCTTATTCTTAGATTTCATTTGAAAGATTAAAAAAAAAAAAAAAGGTAGCAAACTCTGAAAAGTGTGGACTCAAAATGCCTGTAATGTGATCCCATTCCTGGTCCCTTTGATGAACACAAAAATTCTCCTCTACTTGTCTCCAGGTGAGAAAAGCCATGCTACCATCAACAAGATGAACATCCCCTCAGTACCAGGCCTTGGGGAAGTTACTGCCCTAGCTCTTCTTTTGCCGCCTTCTTCTTGAAAGATTCCACTCTCCTGCAACCCCTTGTCTCCCATTCACTCTATGGGCCACCGAGTTCTGACTCCACCCCCACCCGCGTTGCTATGACAGCAGTCACAGGGCTCCCTCCACTGCCAAATCCCAGAGATGCTCCTAAGTCTTCTCCTTCCTGACCTCTGCGACCCACGGCACCATCAACAAGTCTCTTCCTACACAGCTATCCTCCCCTGGCTTTGAGACAGGGCTCCTCCCTGGTCCCCTCTTGCCTTGCTGGCCATTCTTCCACAACTAGTCACCTTTTCCTGAAGAGTCTTAAGATCTTAACATCCTTAAGCTCACCTGAATTTGACCCTTCAACAACATTCTCACTGCCCCAAACAACCTTTGCTTCTGCTCATCCCTTCAATGTCAGTTATTCCCCAGGGCTCTGCTCTCAATCCCTGTACCCTTACAGTCTATCATCCTTCATAAACAGGAATTATACTATGTCACTCCTCTGCTCAAAACCCTCCATTGCTCCCCACTAACTGTCCCCCTCCCATTACCTTTCTGACATCATCCTCCTTCTCCTCCTTTCACTCACCCTGTTTCATCCACACTGGTTCCTTCCCTTTGCTCCAATGCACCAGCCATGCTCCTGCCTCAGGACCTTTGCATTGCCTGTTCCTTCTGTGTGGAACACCCTTCCTTCAGATATCACACAGGACTTATTTCTCATCTTCATTCAAGGCCCAAAGTCACCTTCTCACTTTATTAAAATTGTAATCTTCCCCTGCCATCCAATAAGTTGCTCCCAATCTTCTTTTCTCAAACACCAGGACAGCAGGAATCTTTTTTGCTTTGGTCCCTGGTGTATCCTTAGGTAGAACAGGGCCTCCCGCATAATAGGTACTCAATGGCTCTTTCTTCAATGAGTGATGAATGAATGAACTGTTCATATATCACCTCACACACTCCTGTGGCTTCAACTACCAATTTTACGATGAACCCAAATCCACGTCTCCAGTTGAGGCCTCACTTCTAAGCCCCAGACCTATATTTATCCATCTGGCTGTTGAGCATCACCACTGGGACAGCTCTCAGGCATCTCAAACTCAAAATACCAAAAATAGAATTATTTTCTCCCCCCCCTCCCACTCAAGCCTCCTCCTCCTCCTGTGTTCACTATCTCAGTAAATGGTGTTGACCCCATATATTTGCAAGCCAGAAACCTGAGAGTTATCCTAGACTCCTTGTGCAATCACCCACATCCAGTCCATCACCTGCCCCACCTCCTTCTCCATCCTCACTTCATACCAGGCCCCTCCATTGTCCAGCCACCATTGACTTCCGTGTTTTCATACATGCTGCTCCCTCAGTCTTCCTCACTCAACCCCAGATCCAACATTTATCCCAAGTATCACCTTCTTCCCAGGATTCCTCCTGTAGT
This sequence comes from Aethalodelphis obliquidens, assembly GCF_003676395.1. NCBI lineage: Eukaryota > Metazoa > Chordata > Mammalia > Artiodactyla > Delphinidae > Aethalodelphis > Aethalodelphis obliquidens. Next base: position 11,253,190 of record NW_020838000.1, read on the forward strand.
GTCCAGTGCATACAGACCCCTATCACACTAATAATTAGCTTACTTATTCATCTCCAATACTAGGCTCTGAGGTCCTAAGTGTGGAGACCATGGCTAATTGCATCCTGATGACTAATACAGTATCTACCATATAGTAGGTATTTAAAACATGTTTGAGAATTCCCTGGTGGTCCAGTGATTAGACCTCTGTGCTTTCACTGCCAAGGGCCCACGTTCAATCCCTGGTCAAGGAACTAAGATCCCACAAGCCACACAGTGCAGCCAAAAAACAAACAAACAAAAAACCCAAAACAAAAAAAAATGTTTCATAAATAAATAGATCTTAGTAAACTAAGATGCCTGCATTAAGTATATTATTTTAATGTATGATGAAAAACTATAGATCATCATTACAAAACTGATTCCAATCCTTCACAGTGCCTGACCCATAGTAAATATTCAATACATATTTTGCTGAATAAATGGGGAAATAAATGCAGAGCAAACAGCCTTGGCAATGGCAAGGAAACAGGAAAGCAGCATGATATCAAGCAATGGGGATCATTTCTAGGGCACCGAAGTTCTTAGTTAGTGGTGCAAGTGGAGCAGGAGGGCAGGAGAGGAAGCCAGAAGGAAGAATAGGAAGAGAGATAAAGGGCCTTGAGTTTGGGTTCAGATCTGCAAGCAGTGGGGAGCCCTTTATGGTGTTAAGTCAGCAGTGATTGATCAGATCTGTGGTTTAGAAATATCCCTCTGTCAGAAGAATAAAAGATGAATTGGCATGAATTGGATGGGGTGGAGTGGTAAAGGAGAAGATTGGACTTTGGAAGATTAAATAGAAGGCGACTTTAGTACTTCAGGGTTTATGCTGTGAAAGTCTAGCTGGATTGAGTTCTGGAGACATGTGAGAAGTCCACAAGGATCTTCCCAAGCTAAGGGGAAAGTCGTTGACCTTCTCCCAAAGACTGAACTATAAATAGACAAGGTCCCCATGGTCCCAGCACTGTCGTGGTAGACCACTCAAGTCTATGGGTTAGGTGAAGTGTTGTCCATGTCTTCTAATGAAATTCCTGACCAGTTTGATGAGGTTGTCATGGGTTCCAAAAACCCATTCAAGCACATATGCTACCCACACTTCCACTTAGGTTACTTAAAAAGCTCTGGAAATCCAGCAAAGAACACTGGCTACTTGCGCATCATTTCTCTGGTTCAGAAATCAAGGGTTGCACAATGGGAAAAACTGGGGTCATTTTCAGCAACCACTTGCATTGACAAGATCCAAGGACCTTTCTTCTTTCTCTGTCTTTTTGCTCTAGTCTAAGTGAAAGGAAGCCTTATTCTTTGGGTGCTGGTCAAAGTTTGATCCAGTTGTGAAAACTGGTTTGGGCATCAAAAGATCCAGGATATAAGATAGTGTTTTGAGATACCCGAAAACAATATGTTGGGGGAACTTGACTTTTTGTTAAGGCTATCAAGTCTTCACATTATTGAACAGACATGATCATTGGTTCTGGCTGGGCCATAAGTCAGAGGCTTATGAATCCCAGAAGCCATTCTATCAGACTGGTATTTCCTACGAGGCTATAATAAAATGGGTACTGTTTGTATGTGTGGTACACTTTTACAATGAGCTTTAGGTGAGCTAGCAGCTGGCTAGAAACCCTGCTAGCTGGAATCACATCTGCCTCTTTCAATAATGATCCTGGGATGATTTTTGTGTTTTGAAGAGTATTTTAAACAATATTAATGCTATATGAGAATATGAAAAGTTGAATTACTGAATCTTAGTAATTTTAGGTAAAAGAAACAGTAATTTAAGATGTTCCAAAGTTTGCTTGCATGGGGGGGGGGGGGGGGCTTCCAATGTTATCGCACTTTCCCTTGTACCAAAGCCAAGGGACCCAGAGAAGAGTCACCATTCTGAAGCCACCTGCCGTACCAAGCCTATGGACCAGAACATGAACACTCAATGGGGGGCATAAGAAGTGTCTTTATTATTTACATTCCACTGGGGCAGAAACTAAAATGAACGACCTGGCCAAAATTACAGTTGATGATGGTCTGAGTCTTGAAGTTATGCCTCAGATTCCAGAGGAATCCCCACTCTATGGGAACCATCTCTGTTTTGAACTTGTCAACTTGCCAAGTTGACACTCCATGCTGTAAAACACCCTCCTGGGCTAGACTGCCTGCATTCAATCCTAATTCTACCAGTTAGAAGTTTGTCTTTCTTTGCATTTAAAGCTTTTTTTCCTTTACTTAGGATGACAGTAAATAGCAAGTTTTTAAAAACAAACAGTTCCCATGAAGAGGGACAGTGCTTCCTCTGTCTTCCCAGTCTTTGCAGCTGTCTGTTCCATTTTCCCCATTTTCCTGCCTATCTCACTCTTTAGATTTTAGTTTGAATTTAATTTCCTCAGGGAAGCTTCTTTTAGCCTTCCAAGGTTGAATTAGGATAACTTCTTCTATGTTCTCATGGCCGCGCTTACCCCGTCTCGCAACTACCACCCTGGTTCGTTTCCACTTGTTTCCCGAATAAATCTGCAAGCTGAGAGGCCTACTTGCATCCCAAGCACCTAATTAGTAGCACATACTAGGTGCTCAAATATTTGTGAAACAAGTACACGGACAGACAAATGAATAGACAGCCAGCGAAAAAAGGTCAGTAGACGATAGAGTCAAGAATACTCTCCTGTGGACCCTGAATTCCAAGTGGGGACCCCAATGGCGCTTGGCCTCCATCCTGAGGCGTGCAGTTCCTGGGGCGTTCACAGGCAAGAGGGAGCAGTTCCCACCACCGAGGACTCTCGGGGTCCCTTGCACGAAGATTCTAGAACACAGACAAAGCCACCAAGAGACTGCAGTTCCAACAGTCGGAGCACAGCTTGATCTTCGCTATGCCTCAGAGCGCGCACAACGCTGCCCGTCTGTTGGGCGCAGAGAAGGCGCGCACCTCGAACGCCCCAATTTCCCCGCCCTCAGTTTTACTCCCTAGTCCGCAGCCGTAGGCACGGGTTCCATGTAGGGAAGAAGCTGGCAGGGCAGTGACAGCCCCAAGAACCCCACATACCTCTTCCCGGGGGACGTGCGCAGAGAGGGGGGTCGCCGGGGCGGGGAAGGGTCGGCGCGGGGCGGGAAGAAACGTTTATATAGCGGCGAGGAGGGTTGGGAGTTGCCGCCCGCCTGCAGGGCACCAGGAAGCCAGAGGCTGCCCTCGCTGCCTCACGTCCCTCCCACGGTCCCCTTTGGCCCCACGGTCTCCCCGGTCGGCGGCACTCGGCGCTGCGCTCCCAGCGGTGCGCTGCGCTCTGATCCGTGCTTTGCGAGGAGACCCGCCGGGGGCTTCGGAAGTGCGGGGCCGGGAGCCGCATGGACTTTTCCCCGAGGTAAGTGCTAGAACCGCTGTTGGCTGGGCCGGCCAGAGCCAGAACGAGGTTTGCAAGTGGTGAGTGACTGCCCGGGAAGGACGCGCCGGATGGACGGGGCTGCTTGAGGATCCCGGTAAAGGGAAGAAGGGATGTCAGAATCTCAAAACAGCCTCGTTCTGTTTTTCAACTCCTCCAGGCAGGGTTAGCTGACCTCACTGCGTCTTTCTGTGAGTTCCCCGCATTCTCCTCTTGGAGAGCCCAGAGTACACTCTGGTCACTCTCTGCTCCGGGCTCCGTGTCCCCCACCGCACTCCTGAGAGCTTCGAAGGCTGAGAGGTGCCTCACTCAACCCCGTGTCCCCATGCCCAGCACAGGGCCTGGAGTGTGGCAGGAACCCAGGATGGCATTGGGAGTGGATGAATGAGGTTAACCAGCCGGGGTCAGGAAAAGTCCCTGCCAGGCCGGTCCAGACCCAGCCTGTACTTTTGCAACTGCAATCACCCAAATTTATTAAAGATGGTTGGAATTTTATCGTTAGCTGAAGGGAGAGGAGAAGGCAGAAAAAATCCACTCTTTTATGAATGCCCAGTAACATTCTGCAATGAGTAGAACCCCAGCTACCTGGCTCAGTGTCAACTGTGCAAATAATTTCGATGAGCCGGGGAGGCTGGTGGGAAGAGGAAAAAAAACGGGCACTAGGAAGTGATTTCTTCTCTTCTGTGTCCTTTAGTGATAAAGATTTCTCATTTCTCTTTTTAGAAGTCTACTCTATGGAGATTTTAAAGATGATCTTTGCGAGTTGGGGGGAAATTCTCCATAGGGGAAAAGAGTGGTGATGTTGATGGGGAATAACTGAGATGTCTAAGAAAATCATAAGACTTAAGATAGGAAGGATATTAGAAGTCTTTTGTTAAGAATTTCTACAGTTACAGAATCTGCAATCACACTGCTTTTTAAAAGAAGGATCTATTTGATGAGTACTATTTTTAATATAAAACTTTGCAGTATGGCCTTATCTAAATAAAGTGTTTTAAAATACATGGATGGCCTTAAAGGTTTTTCCTTTATAAAAGAAGTTATCAGCTTTCTTCCTCCACCCTCCCTCATTTTATTCCAAAATATTAGAAGTGCAGAGGGAAACCTGAAAAGAAAGCTTACCTTCCACTCAAAAGTCCATGTGTTTTGGACATTGTGCCATATGAAATCAAATTTTATGATGTACATAAAAGACTTTATGGGAAACACTCCTTGGAGAATCATCTTTAGCCTTTTTTTAGTAATAAAAACCATCTACCTGTGCTCGCTTCGGCAGCACATATACTAAAATTGGAACGATACAGAGAAGATTAGCATGGCCCCTGTGCAAGGATGACACACAAATTCGTGAAGCGTTCCGTATTTTTTATGTATAGCTGATTCACTTTGTTATACAGCAGAAACTAACACACCATTGTAAAGCAATTATAGTCCAGTAAAGATGTTAAAAAAATCTACCTTTACTAAATCTTTTTGTGAAACAATTCTCAAAAAACACTGTTGTTAAATATAATATACTTGCAACTTCCACTTTTCACATCCCCTTCAGATAGTCCAAATTTCAGGAAAGTTTGAGTACTTGGAATGTTTATCAAGAAAGAATTTCTTTATTTACCTATTTGCATGGACAGTGCCAAGAGCAGCTAATTAAGTCACCAAATGAAGGTCAGATTATAGCATTGTGAATAAAAGTTGGTGCATTATTTATTCATCTATATACACAGTATACTATGTAGTCCTGCTAATATAATGGTATTAAAAATGATTGAAAGTATCTTCCCTGTCAGTAAATACCTACTGTCTCTGGAATTTCTCAAAAGTATCTGATTGCCAGATATACCACCTGCAAATAAAGAAAAGTGGTCACGACTAATGATGGTGTATTTGTAACCAAAAATCACTCACTCTTACAGTCCCAAGAAATAAGTACGAAGATTAGATTTTCTACACTTCTACTTTTATAAATGTCATGAATATGACTTCTCCAGAGTGATCAAAAGTTGGCCAAAATCTCCTGTCCTGATCTTTTTGTAGTTGTTTGTTGTCACTGTTATTTAAAGTAGGAAGTCCGGTAGCTTTGCTCTGAAATGGGTCTAGGTTCAGATTACACAGGAGCTTGGACTTTTGCTTTACCTGTCTTGAGTCTTTTCTCACCTGTCACAGGGAGCAGTGGTACCTACATACCTCACAGGGATGTGGGAGAAAAAATAAGATCCTTATAAAATGGCAGGTATATGTGCTCAATAAGCGAGGGTGATAGTCATGGTGGTGGTAATTCTTAAGGGTCAAGGCACATAGAAGTGTTCCCTAAAATTCATTTAGCGTAGAGTCCAATTTTTTTTTTAAACATCTTTATTGGAGTATAATTGCTTTACAATGGCGTGGTAGTTTCTGCTCTATAACAAAGTGAATATACATATACATATATCCCCATATCTCCTCCCTCTTGCATCTGCCTCCCACGTGCCCCATTCCACCCCTTTAGCTGATCACAAAGCACCCAGCTGATCTCCCTGTGCTATGCGGCTGCTTCCCACTAGCTATCTATTTTATATTTGGTAGTATATATTAGTCTATGCCACTTTCTCACTTCGTCCCAGCTTACCCTTCCCCCTCCCCATGTCCTCAAGCCCATTCTCTACATCTGTGACTTTATTCCTGTCCTGCCCGTAGGTTCTTCATAAACTTTTTTTTTTAAATTCCGTATATATGTGTTAGCATACGATATTTGTTTATCTCTTTCTGACTTACTTCACTCTGTGTGACAGTATCTAGGTCCATCCACCTCACTACAAATAACTCAGTTTCGTTTCTTTTTATGGCTGAGTAATATTCCATTGTATATATCTGCCACATATTCTTTATCCATTCATCTATCGATGGACACTTAGGTTGCTTCCATGTCCTGGCTATTGTAAATAGAGCTGCAATGAACATTGTGGTACATGACTCTTTTTAAATTATGGTTTTCTCAGGGTATATGCCAGTAGTGGGATTGCTGGGTCGTATGGTAGTTCTATTTTTAATTTTTTGAGGAACCTCCATAGTGTTCTCCATAGTGGCTGTATCAAGTTACATTCCCACGAGCAATGCAAGAGGGTTCACTTATCTCCACACCCTCTCCAGCATTTATTGTTTGTAGATTTTTTGATGATGGCCATTCTGTCTGGTGTGAGATGATGCCTCATTGTAGTTGTGATGTGCATTTCTCTAAAGATTAGTGATGTTGAGCATCCTTTCATGTGTTTGTTGTCAATCTGTATATCTTCTTTGGAGAAATGTCTATTTAGGTCTTCTGCCCATTTTGGGTTTGGGTTGTTTGTTTCTTTGATATTGAGCTGCATGAGCTGCTTGTAAATTTTGGAGATTAATCCTTTGTCAGTTGCTTCACTGGCAAATATTCTCTCCCATTCTGAGGGTTGTATTTTCGTCTTGTTTATGGTTTCCTTTGCTGTGAAAAAGCTTTTAACTAACATTAGGTCCCATTTGTTTATTTTTGTTTTTATTTCCATTTCTCTAGGAGGTGGGTCAAAAAAGCTCTTGCTGTGATTTATGTCATAGAGTGTTCTGTCTATGTTTTCCTCTAAGAGTTTGATAGTGTCTGGCCTTACATTTAGGTCTTTAATCAATTTTGAGTTTATTTTTATGAATGGTGTTAGGGAGGTTCTAATTTCTTTCTTTTCCATGTAGCTGTCCAGTTTTCCCAGCACCACTTATTGAAGAGGCTATCTTTTCTCCATTGTATATTCTTGCCTCCTTTATCAAAGATAAGGTGACCATATGTGCATGGGTTTATCTCTGGGATTTCTATCCTGTTCCATTGACCTATATTTCTGTTTTTTTGCCAATCCCATACTGTCTTGATTACTGTAGCTTTGTAGTGTAATCTGAAGTCAGGGAGCCTGATTCCTCCAGCTCTGTTTTTCTTTCTCAAGATTGCTTTGGCTATTTGGGGTCTTTTGTGTTTCCATACAAATTGTGAAATTTTTTACTCTAGTTCTGTGAAAAATGTCAGTGGTAGTTTGATAGGGATTGCATTGAATCTGTAGATTGCTTTGGGTAGTAGAGTCATTTTCACAATGTTGATTCTTCCAATCCAAGAACATGGTATATCTCTCCATCTATTTGTATCATCTTTAATTTCTTTCATCAGTGTCTTATAATTTTCTGCATACAGGTCTTTTGTCTCCTTAGGTAGGTTTATTCCTAGATATTTTATTCTTTTTGTTGCAATGGTAAATGGGAGTATTTCCTTAATTTCTCTTTCAGATTTTTCATCATTAATGTATAGGAATGCAAGAGATTTCTGTGCATTAATTTTATATCCTGCTACTTTACCAGATTCATTGACTAGCTCTAGTAGTTTTCTGGTAGTGTCTTTATGATTCTCTATGTACAGTATCATGTCATCTGCAAACAGTGACAGCTTTACTTCTTCTTTTCCAATTCAGCTTCCTTTATTTCTTTTTCTTCTCTGATTGCTGTGGCTAAAACTTCCAAAACTATGTTGAATGATTGTGGTGAGAGTGGGCAACCTTGTCCTGTTCCTGATCTTAGTGGAAATGGTTTCAGTTTTTCACCATTGAGAAGTATGTTGGCTGTAGGTTTGTCATATATGGTGTTTATTATGTTGAGGTAAGTTCCCTCTATGCCTACTTTCTGGAGGGTTTTTATCATAAATGGGTGTTGAATTTTGTCAAAAGCTTTCTCTGCATCTATTGAGATGATCATATGGTATTTATCCTTCAGTTTGTTAATATGGTATATCACATTGATTGATTTGCATACATTGAAGAATCCTTACATTCCTGGGATAAATCCCACTTGATCATGATGTATGATCCTTTTAATATGCTGTTGGATTCTGTTTGCTAGTACTTTGTTGAGGATTTTTGCATCTATGTTCATCAGTGATATTGGCCTGTAGTATTCTTTCTTGGTGACATTTTTGTCTCATTTTGGTATCATGGTGATGGTAGCCTCGTAGAATGAGTTTGGGAGTGTTCCTTCCTCTGCTCTATTTTGGAAGAGTTTGAGAAGGGTAGGTGTTAGCTCTTATCTAAAATTTGATAGAATTTGCCTGTGAAGCCATCTGGTCCTGGGCTTTTGTTTGTTGGAAGATTTTTAATAACAGTCTCAATTTCAGTGCTTGTGATTGGTTTGTTTATATTTTCTATTTCTTCCTGGTTCAGTCTTGGAAGGTTGTATTTTTCTAAGAATGTGTCCATTTCTTCCAGGTTTTCCATTTTATTGGCATATAGTTGCTTGTAGTAATGTCTCATGATCCTTTGTATTTCTGCAGTGTTAGTTGTTACTTCTCCTTTTTGATTTCTAATACTATTGATTTGAGTCTTCTCCCTTTTTTCTTGATGAGTTTGGCTAATGGTTTATCAATTTTGTTTATCTTCTCAAAGAGCCAGATTTTAGCTTTGTTTATCTTTGCTATTGTTTCCTTCATTTCTTTTTCTCATTTATTTCTGATCTGATCTTTATGATTTCTTTCCTTCTGCTAACTTTGGGGGGTTTTTTGTTCTTTTTTCCCTAATTGATTTAGGTATAAGGTGTGGTTGTTTATTTGAGATGTTTCTTGTTTCTTGAGGTAGGATTTTTTTGCTATAAACTTCCCTTTAGAACTGCTTTTGCTGCTTCCCATAGGTTTTGGGTCATTGTGTTTTCACTCTCATTTGTTTCGAGGTATTTTTTGATTTCCTCTTTGATTTCTTCAGTGATCACCTGGTTATTTAGTAGCATATTGTTTAGTCACCAAGTGTTTGTATTTTTTACAGATTTTTTTCCTGTAATTGATATCTAGTCTCATAGTGTTGTGGTTGGAAAAGATACTTGATGTGATTTCAATTTTCTTAAATTTACCAAGGCTTGATTTTTGACCCAAGATATATCTATCCTGGAGAATGTTCCATGAGCACTTGAGAAGAAAGTGTATTTTGTTGTTTTGGGATGGAATGTCCTATAAATATCAATTAAGTCCATCTTGTGTAATGTATCATTTAAAGCTTGTGTTTCCTCATTTATTTTCATTTTGGATGATCTGTCCATTGGTGAAAGTGGGGTGTTAAAGTCTCCTGCTATGATTGTGTTACTGTTGATTTCCCTTTTATGGCTGTTAGCATTTGCCTTATGTATTGAGGTGCTCCTATGTTGGGTGCAAGAGTATTTACAATTGTTAGTTATTCTTCTTGGATTGATCCCTTGATCATTATATACTGTCCTTCTTTGTCTTGTAATAGTCTTTATTTTAAAGCCTATTTTGTATGATATGAGAATTGCTACTCCAGGTTTCTTTTGATTTCCATTGCATTGCATATCTTTTTCCATCCCCTCATTTTCAGTCTGTATGTGTCCCTAGGTCTGAAGTGGGTCTCTTGTAGACATATACGGGTCTTGTTTTTGTATCCATTCAGCCAGTCTGTGTCTTTTAGTGGGAGCATTTAATCCATTTACATTTAAGGTAATTATCAATATGTATGTTCCTATAGCCATTTTCTTAATTGTTTGGGGTTTGTTATTGTAGGTCTTTTCCTTCTCTTGTGTTTCTTGCCTAGAGAAGATCCTTTAGCATTTGTTGTAAAGCTGGTTTGTTGGTGTGAACTCTCTCAGCTTTTGCTTGTCTGTAAAGTTTTTAATTTCTCCATCAAATCTGAATGAGATCCTTGCTGGGTAGAGTAATCTTGGTTGTAGGTTTTTCTCCTTCATCACTTTAAATATGTCCTTCCAGTCCCTTCTGGCTTGTAGAGTTTCTGCTGAAAGATCAGCTGTTAACTTTATGGGGATTCCCTTGTGTGTTATTTGTTGTTTTTCCCTTTCTGCTTTTAATATGTTTTCTTTGTATTTAATTTTTGATAGTTTGATTAATATGTGTGTTGGCATGTTTCTCCTTGGATTTATCCTATATGGGACTCCCTGTACTTCCTGCACTTGATTAACTATTTCCTTTCCCATATTAGGGACGTTTTCAACTATAGTCTCTTCAAATATTTTCTCAGTCCCTTTCTTTTTCTCTTCTTCTTCTGGAACCCCTATAATTCGAATGTTTGTGCATTTAGTGTTGTCCCAGAGGTCTCTGAGACTGTCCTCAGTTCTTTTCATTCTTTTTTCTTTATTCTGCTCTGCAGTAGTTATTTCCACTATTTTATCTTCCAGGTCACTTATCCGTTCTTCTGCCTCAGTTATTCTGCTATTGATCCCATCTAGAGTATTTTTAATTTCATTTATTGTGTTGTTCTTCATTGCTTGTTTCATCTTTAGTTCTTCTAGGTCCTTGTTAAATGTTTCTTTCATTTTCTCTATTCTATTTCCAAGATTTTGGATCATCTTTACTATCATTATTCTAAAATCTTTTTCAGGTTGACTGCCTATTTCCTCTTCATTTGTTAGGTCTGGTGGGTTTTTATCTTGCTCCTTCATCTGCTGTGTGTTTTTCTATCTTCTCATTTTGCTTATCTTACTGTGTTTGGGGTCTCCTTTTTGCAGGCTGCAGGTTCGTAGTTCCCGTTGTTTTTGGTGTCTGTCCCCAGTGGCTAAAGTTGGTTCAGTGGGTTGTGTAGGCTTCCTGGTAGAGGGGACTAGTGCCTGTGTTCTGGTGGATGAGGCTGGATCTTGTCTTTCTGTTGGGCAGTTCCACGTCTGGTGGTGTTTTTTGGGGTGTCTGTGGCCTTTTTATGATTTTAGGCAGCCTCTCTGCTAATGGGTGGTGTTGTTTTCCTGTCTTGCTAGTTGTTTGGCCTAGGGTGTCCAGCACTGTAGCTTGCTGGTTGTTGAGTGGAGCTGGGTCCTAGTGTTGAGATGGAGATCTCTGGGAGAGCTTTTGCCATTTGATATTACATGGAGCTGGGAGGTCTCTGGTGGACCAATGTCCTGAACTTGGCTCTCCCACCTCAGAGGCACAGTCCTGGCACCTGGCCAGAGCACCAAGATCCTGTCAGCCACACAGCTCAGAAGAAAAGGGAGACAAAAGAAAGAAAGAAAACAATAAAATAAAGTTATTAAAATAATAAATAATTATTAAAATAAAACAATTAAAAAGTAATTTACAAAAGGAAGAAAGAAGAGAGCAACCACACCAAAAAACAAATCCACCAATCATAACAAGCACTAAAAACTATACAAAAAAAAAAAGAAAGAAAGAAAAATAGACAGAACCGTAGGACAAATGGTAAAAGCAAAGCTATACAGACAAATCACACAAAGAAGCATACACATACACACTCACAAAAAGAGAAAAAGGAAAAAAATATATATATATCGTTGCTCCCGAAGTCCACCGCATCCATTTTGGGATGATTCATTGTCTGTTCAGGTATTCCACAGATGCAAGGTACATCAAGTTGATTGTGGAGATTTAATCTGCCGCTGCTGAGGCTGCTGAGAGAGATTTCCCTTTCTCTTCTTTGTTCGCACAGCTCCCGGGGTTCAGCTTTGGATATGGCCCCTCCTCTGTGTGTAGGGCGCCTTAGGGCGTCTGTTCTTCGCTCAGACAGGACGGGGTTAAAGGAGAAGCTGATTAGGGGGCTCTGGCTCACTCGGGCCAGGAGGAGGGAGGGGTCTGGTTGCTGGGCGAGCCTGCAGCAGCAGAGGCCAGCATGACGTTGCACCAGCCTGAGGCATGCCGTGTGTTCTCCCGGGGAAGTTGTCCCTGGATCCCGGGACCCTGGCAGCGGCGGGCTCCACAGGCTCCCGGAAGGGGAGGTGTGGATAGTGACCTGTGCTTGCACACAAGCTTCTTGGTGGCTGCAGCAGCAGCCTTAGCATTTCATGCCTGTCTCTGGTGTCCGTGCTGATAGCTGCAGCTCGCGCCCATCTCTAGAGCTCGTTTAGGCGGTGCTCTGAATCCCCTCTCCTTGTGCACCCCAAAACAATGGTCTCTTGCCTCTTAGGCAGGTCCAGACTTTTTCCTGGACTCCCTCCCAGCTAGCCGTGGTGCACTAGCCCCCTTCAGGCTGTGTTCACGCAGCCAACCCCAGTCCTCTCCCTGGGGTCTGACCACCGAAGCCCGAGCCTCAGCTCCCAGACCCCACCTGCCCTGGCGGTGAGCAGACAAGCCTCTCAGGCTGGTGAGTGATGGTTGGCACCGATCCTCTGTGCGGGAATCTCTCTGCTTTGCCCTCCCCACCCCTGTTGCTGTGCTCTCCTCTGTGGCTCCGAAGCTTCCCCCCTCCGCCACCCTCAGTCTCTGCCCGTGAAGGGCCTTCCTAGTGTGTGGAAACCTTTCCTCCTTCACGGCTCCCTCCCACTGGTGCAGGTCCCATCCCTATTCTTTTGTCTCTGTTTTTTCTTTTTTCTTTTGCCCTACCCAGGTATGTGGGGAGTTTCTTGTCTTTTGGGAGGTCTGAGGTCTTCTGCCAGCATTCAGTAGGTGTTCTGTAGGAGTTGTTCCACGTGTAGATGTATTTATGATGTATTTTGGGGGAGGACGGCTATCTCCAGGTCTCACTCCTTTGCCATCTTGAAGGTCTCCGTCATAGAGTCCAATTTTAGTCCATGTTTTGACCTCACTGAAATACCTTGTCTCCATGGAGTAGAACATGATTCCAAGAAATGTATAACTCGCCCAATGTTGTAATCTTCCTTTTCCCCTGGAAGTGTTCCAGTTCCTGGAGGGCATTTAAGGAAAGACCCATCACTCAGGCATGCTGCCATCCTGGAAGAGATGTTTGAGAGTTATGGCTATTCTGATTTCACTCTGTGTCTCTTCATATATTTTGTTTTACAATTTGGGGAGAATATTTTGTACATGTGCTGTCCATTATGATCACGATGATCACCATATGTACCTACTGAGTTTTTGTGCTGGTGCTAATGTGCTTCTCATTCTAGAGAAGTCAAATGGTTACTTCAGGTCAAAAGCTTTGAAAAGTGCACTCAGGGTTTTAGTTTCTTTGTATAATGGTTTTGTGGTAACAAAAATATCTTTCTGCCTTCAGCAGAAAGGTAATAGATTTATATTTTCAGAATTTTAAAATAAAGGCCCGCAAAGCAAACTTCAGTTCTTCAAGGGAATGGAGAATTTAGAAGGCATAGAGAATACTTTACAGAACAGTAAAGGCCAAACTTTTTAAATGAAGAAATAGTAGTAGTTAGAGACTTGGTGTCACTTGCTCTCCAGATTCTTCACCCTCCTTCCAAACTTGTCTTTTCTTGGGGTGACCCCAAGGCAATGAGAGGAAAATTTGGACAAGGTTACCATGAATAAAAATGGATACTGTTTGGCTAACATAAACCATGTGCAGAAGAAAAGACCTCCTGTGGCTCTTGCATCCCTAGTGTTTCCCATAGTACCTGGCACTTAGTAGGTACTCAATAAATATTTGATAAATGAATGACTTAAAATTGCAAAATTCTGGCTGAAGTATGCTTTTCATGTAAATCTGGAGCAGTTGTACTTAGAAAATCCAGACAAGATAAAAGAGGTGATATCACCTCTTGCTTGCTTTTGCTAAAGGAAGAAATAGACTCTAAATCTTACCGTTATGACTCATCTTGATTGACTGAGATAACCCTAAAAACTAGCACTTTTTATGATTCTAAATAACAAGCCCCAGGAAATTTGCTGATTTAATTTTGCCAGGAAGAGAAAGTTTTCCCCCAAATGTTCAAAAGGTGGAGTGGAGGGAAGAAAAATAAAGCATACAACTCCATCTTAAGCCTCAGCATTCCCTTCAAGGTACAAAGAGATAATAAATATACATTTAACCATTCCTTAACCATTTATAATTAAGGATGGGATATTGATTTGACTTGAACATGTTTTTGTAATGCTTTAAGTACTGTATCCTAAACCTTAGAGGATAAAGATTTTGCCAGAGTTAGTTGGCAAAGGCATTTGTGTTGGCTTGAAAACCCATAAATTAATCACGTATCGAGTCCTTTAAAAACAACATGATTAACATCTGGCAAGACATTGTGACTGAAATTCTCCATTGCATGAGTCCAAATACAATAGAACTCTGAAGATCATGAGCGAGTCAGAGTCACATTTGGCTATTTTTGTTTGGTGGAAAAAATTTCCGCAATGTATCAAATGGCCCATATACCATCTTTTGGTACCCTTAACTCACCATAAGCCAGCAGGTGTGGATAATGCTATAATCAATCACATTTACTTACATATTTCTCTGGGACTATAATACAGGGCAGATGGTGTTATATGTTGTAACAGATTTCCCTAATGCCCAGGCTTTTCTCTTCTCTGCTGGCTACCAGAGGATATCAGAGCCCTGTCTGCGTCCCTTCTGCATTCAGTTCCAGTTCTCACTGCAGGCTTCTTACTTCAAGCACCAGTGGAGGCCTGAGGGCTTTCTCTGGCCTTGGGAGCATGGCAGACTCAAGTGGAGTAGGCCAGAGGGCCCTGGGAGTTAACACCACTGTGAGCAACCCCTCGCCCAATAACAGATGAAAGCCGGTGAATAAGTATCCTCAGACTTCTCACACCTTGGGGAAGGCCACTCTTGAGGTCTGATCTTTACATTCTTCCAGAGGTGCCCAAGGGGATGAGCTCCAGCTGCCCAGAATGCTAACCCACTTGCTCATTAACAATTCTACCTGGTTCCCTGTCTCACTTCCCTGACGCTCTACTAGTGCTTCCAGGGATCCTCTCCTCAGTAATCTGATTGCACAAATTCTTGTCTAGAGTCTGCTTTGGGGGAGCCCAATCTACCGTAAGCTTGTTAACTATTTCAGTTAAGGCAGTGCTTTAGCTCTAAGTATCCTGTAGATTCCATTCTGGCCAAAAAGTGAATCAAGAATGGAATTCTTGCTTTCCACACTGGAGAACAGAATTTTGTCCCCAGCCAGTGCTATTTCACTTGTGTCTGGGTCAGTTGGCTTGTTGGCTGTGACCTGATCCTGAATTCCCATCAGCTCTCTGACAATGTATCAGGAGCACGGGGAGGGAGGTATCGGGGAGGGCTCAGTTATGATTCCATCGTTAGAGAAATAGCACCTTCCGCCGGTTATGAGAAGTGGCTCAAACACATGCTCCATAAGGATGGAACCAGTCTCACAATATTTCTGGTGGGTGTTCCTATCCCCCCACTGCTTTGGTCACAATTTCTTTTACTGTAGTAGTGTTCTCCAATAGGCTATAGAGAGATATGTATAAGAGGGTATTATTATAGGAACTGGCTCACATGATTATGGGGGCTGAGATGTCCTCTGATCTGCCGCTTGCAAAGCCAGGGGACCAGGAAAGCCAGTGGTGTCATCAATCTGAGTCTGAAGGCCTGACAATCAAGAACGCCAGTGTCAAAGGGCAGAAGTAAACGGACTTTCCAGCTTAAGCAGAGAAAGCAGATTCACCTTTCCTTTGCCTTTGTGCTCTAATCAGGCCATCAATGGATTGGATGATGCCTACTTGCCTTGGTGAAGGTCATCTTCTTTATTCATTCTGTCAATTCAAACAGCCACCCTCACAGGCACACCCAGAAATAATGTTTTACCACCCCTTAGCTCAGTCAATTTGACACATAAAATTTACCATCACATTTACCAATTACTTCCTAATCCACCCCTCACCCCAAACCAGACCTCTCCTCGGAACTCAGACCCAGACATCTAACTGCCCACAAGGCACCAGAACATCTTCCACCAACGTAGCCTTGAAGCCCTGTCCTCCCCAGCCCTTATCAAGAATCCTATCTAATCGGTCTCCACATCCTATGATTATATTTCCTACTGATTTCTGCAAACTCCTCTCCATCATCTCTGCTCCTGGTCCCCAAACACCATTCTCTTTTTCACCCAGACGACAGCTGCAACCTAGACCACCTCTCTGCTCTAGTCTTGCTCCTCTTCTAGCATTTTCCATAGTTCAGCTTTGAGTGAGTTCCCTAAAACTGTCTGCTCATACTTTCCTCTGCTTAAAATTCTCCAATGCTGGGACTTCCCAGGTGGCATAGTGGTTAAGAATCTGCCTGCCAATGCAGGGGACACGGGTTCGAGCCCTGGTCTGGGAAGATCCCACATGCCACTGAGCAATGAAGCCCATGCGCCGCAACTACTGAGCCTGCGCTCTAGAGCCTGTGAGCCACAACTACTGAGCCTGTGTGCCACAAATACTGAAGCCCGCATGCCTAGAGCTCTACAACAAGAGAAGCCACCACAATGAGAAGCCCATGCACTGCAATGAAGAGTAGCCCCCACTCACTGCAACTAGAGAAAGCCTGAGCACAGCAACAAAGACCCAACACAGCCATAAGTTAATTAATTAAATAAATAAATAAATAAATAAATATTCTCCAATGCCTTTGGGTAAAATCCAAAATCCTTACCATGGTTGAAAATCCTCCCACCATCCAATCTTTATCCACCTCTCCTGCTTTTCTATTTCTTTGCCACCACTGCCAATCCTTTGGGTCTTTAAGCAGACTTTGCTCTCTCCCTCCTGCCATTTGCATTTGGCATTTCCTCTACCTAGAACAGTATTCTCTGGACTGTCAATCTGGCTGACTCTTTCTCTCCCTTTAGGGCTCAGCTAACATGTCCATTCCTTGAGAAATTATTACTGAGCCCTGTCTACTAGGTAAGGTACTTTGCCCTGAGTCCCCACTGTACCCTGGGCTCCCACAGTTCCCACTGAAGCGTAGTTGCTTTGTCTTTCATGTTCACCAGGCATCTTCAGTGCTAACCACTTAGTAGATGCTCAATAAATATCTGCTGTAGAATAAATGAACTGAAATCAGCTTCCTTACTAACTGATGACCAAGGGCAAGTCACATAAGCTCTCTGAACTTTCATTTTCACATCTGAAGTAGAAATCATATCCAAACACAGAGATTGAGAGGTTTTGGTTAGTTGGTGCTGAATAAATGATTTTTCTTTTAGAGTCATCAAGATGAGTATTATGCTTGACTTGACCCTGTGATATTATGAGATAGTAAAGCCCACATTCCAGGGTGTCTAAGTTTAAAGGGCACTCTAATAGAGGGACTTTGGGCGGAACCAAGAGGGAGGAAAGTGCCGTGTAGCTAGAAGTATCCTGCTTTCAAACCTTGCATGGAGTGTGTGTTTGGAAATGTAAGTGATATAATAACATATAATTGTGTCTAATTTTCTCACACAGTTTCTTCCAAATAATCCTCCAGCTTCAACATCTGCATTTCCTGGGTTAATGCCATGAATCCAGTTTCTAAACTGAGGAGCTTTTTCCAAGAGTTTTGCCTTAAATTATTCTCAACTGCAATTCCTCCTTAGTTTCCCGCCTTCTCCAGGATTGCTGTCATCATTCTGAAACACACCATTAAGCACCTCATTCTTGGGCTTCCAGGAACTTGTCGTGAAAATGCTGACAGACCCAGGGGCACATTTGCAGGTGATTTAACTGGGTGGAGGCAGGCACTAAACAAATTAATAGACCTGTACTGGTCAATGATTAAGGCAAAAAACTTTTTAGATTTTAGTAATGGGGAGAATGTTAAGCACATAATTTGGGTGGAAATTAGGATAATAGCACCTCCAAGAGCTGTCTGCACATGTTCAAGATTTTTATTGTTTTTAATTTTTTAAATTTTCATTGAAATATAGTTGATTTACAATGTTGTGTTAGTTTCAGGTGTACAGCAAAGTGATTCAGTCATACATGCCTATATATAGATATTTTTAGATTCTTTTCCATTATAGGTTACTACAGGATATGGAGTATAGTTCCCTGTGCTATACAGTAGGTCCTTGTTGTTTATCTATTTAAAAATATAGTTTGTATATTTTAATCCCAAACTCCTAATTTATCCCTCCCCCCCAACTTTTCCCTTTGGTAACCATACATTTGTTTTCTATGTCTAGTTCTGTTTTGTAAATAAGTTCATTTGTATCATTGTTTTAGATTCAACATATAAGCAATATCATACGATATTTGTCTTTGGCTGGCTTACTTCACTTAGTATGATAATCTCTAGGTCCATCCATGTAGCTGCAAATAGCATTATTTCATTCTTTTTATGGCTGCATAGTATTCCATTGTATATATGTACCACATCTTCTTTATCCATTCATCTATCGATTAACATTTATGTTGCTTCCATGTCTTGGCTATTGTAAATAGTGCGCTATGAACATAGGGGTACATGTATCTTTTCAAATTATAGTTTTCTCCAAATATATGCCCAGGAGTGGGATCCTATAGTCCCACTCCTGGGCATATATTTGGAGAAAACTATAATTGGAACAATATATATATATTATGGTACCTATATTTTTAGTTTTTTAGGAAAGACGTTTAGGTATTATTTGGTAACTTACTGCTTTGGCACACCTACCTAAGTCTATGGCAATCCAGTTTTCAAGTTCACTGGGCCAGGGATGCCCACCCCACTCTGATACACAAAGTTTGTTGCCCTTTGTTTCTACATATCCCCCAAATTTGGGCACACTTAGTCATTTGTAATTAGCAATCATTTTACTAATATAAATAGGTAAATTGGTAGTTGACAGCATTGTCTATGTTTGAGACCCACCTCATAAATCCATAGTTATGTAGCCCTAGATGCAAAATACTTTAGATAGATGACTTTTTTCTCCCCAAAGCTTGAGGGTTTTCATTTATCTCTTCATTTATTTTATTTGTTTATTGCTCCATCAGTTCTTTCAATTTCTTCATGGAGAAAGTTGCAATTAGGAATAGATATTCCATTGTCATCTCAATCAGCAGCTATCAAAGGGATTGAGTAGGGTAGCACAGTGGACACCAAAGGAGAGGTTGTGATTCCATATTTGCAGATCTGTAACTCCCCACTGAGAAAGGAGATTGTGCCCTGTGTGCAGAGTGGTAGCCATGCCACCAGCTTCAGCCAGGAGCAATAGGTGACTGAGCTAGAACCACCCAGGTAGAAAGAGATAGTTGACTCCAGATGTTTTTCAAACAGTGGATCTTTGAATACTCCAATACTCTATGTCAATTACCTCATCACTTATTAAGCACTTTATATATATCATCACATTTAATCCACAACAACCCAGTGAGGAAAGTGGTACTATCATTATCCCCTTTTCACAGATGAGGGTCTGAGGTTTCAATATGCATCAAGTGCTCAAAATCACCGCTGGCCCGTGGGGGATTTGAATTCATGATGTGGTAAAACCCAGGCCTTGACACTGCTACCTGTCTATTCTGCTTGCGTCAGCTAGAAAGTATGTGCTTCTAAAGCCTAGAAGCTTCTAATGCTGACGCTCAACTTAGATACCTGCATGGTCAGAATAATTGTACAGAAGTCAGGTTTCTCAGAGTACAAGGAAATTTTGACTCACTATTATTTGGGGGAGGTAAGAAAGAGAGAGTGCTAAACTCAACGTGAACATAAAGTCTCAAAGTAGTGATGTGGAGTCGCTACAAAGCTCAAGGGACTGAATCTCTGTCACTGAAATTGATTTTGATTAATATTTTCAAAATTTCATTCTCATTTTGCTGTTTGACTTTTTGTAGGGTTCAAGAATTTCAGAGCAGAAATGGGTCTTACGAATCATTTCAAGTATGTTTTATAAACAAAAGTGATTGATTCTTTCCCCCATCTTTCTCCACAATTAAAATCTTTTAATGACTTCCCACTAGTCTTGGAATAAAGACAGAAATCATTAATAGATCCTGCAAAGCCATGCATGGCCTGGCTACTTCTTTTCCAGCCTAAACAATTGCCATGCTCCCCTTCGCTCTGTGTTCTAGTCATACTGGGCTTCCTTTGCTTCCAGGACCACTCTGCTCTCCTTCCTGCCACAGGACCTTGACAAGAGCTCTCTTCCCTCCTACTCCACACTCCTTTTGGCCTGGTTAACTCTCACCATTCCTCCAAATATCACCTTAAATAACAGTCCCGTAAGGGAACCTTTCCTGACCTCTGAGTTAATCAATTCTCTGTATTACATGTCATCCCAATATATAATAATTCAACAAATAGTTATTGAGTATCTTTTTATGTGTAAGCCTTATTTTAGGTGCTGGGAAACAAGATGGGAAAAGTTCCCACCTCCAGGGAGGACATAAATAATAAAGTCAACAAATGTGTGTTAAATGCTAGGGAAAAATACAGAGGTATTTAATGGGGTAGTGGCTGACAGTAAGGAAGTGGGAAGTTATTTTGGATGGAGTGGTCAGGAAGGCATCTCTGAGGAGCTGACATTTGAGCAGAAACCTGAGTGAACTTGGGAGCAAAACGAGGCTGCTTGGGGGGAAAGGACATTTCCAGGCAGGAGCAATGTTGGCATGAGAAAAGCAAGGAGGCCAGTATGGCTGGAGTAGGGGAGTGAGAGGGAGTGTAAAGAAGATGAGATCAGATCATGGGGCACAGCCGGTGGCCTAGAGAGGCTTGTGGGCCACGCACACGATATTGGAATTTAATCTAAGCCTGATGGAAAGTCACTGGAGGTTTTGAACGTGGTGATATTGATCTAATGTATGGTCTTCAAAGATCAGTCTGACTAATGCCTGAAGAATATATTAAGGGCAAGAGTCAAAACGTGGAGATCTGTTAGTGGCATAAACCAGGCAAGAGGCAGTGGTGGCATGGACATGGGTGGGAAGTGGTGAGAAGAGGTTAGATTAGCAGGTACTGTTGCCCAGACTCACTGATGGATGGCCTGGGGAGCCTTAGAGAAATCTCTTCTTTACAGCCTGTGACACTGATCATTGTCACACTTATTGATGTCATTCTTTCGAAAATATGTTGCTCCCTCAGTGGATTGGAAGATCCATAAGGACAAAGACCACATCTGGTTTTACTCTTCATCACCCTCCTGCTGCCTACACAGGGCCTCAGATAAATATATGAGTGGATAAATACGTATTTTAAAACCACCTAGTTTACGGGTGAGGAAAATGAGTCTCTGAGAGTTTAAGTTAAAAGACTGAAAGCATTTCCACTAAGATCAGGAACAAGACAAGGGTGCCCACTCTCACCACTCTTATTCAACATAGTTTTGGAAGTTTTAGCCACAGCAATCAGAGAAGAGAAGGAAATAAAAGGAATCCAAATCGGAAAAGAAGAAGTAAAGCTGTCACTGTTTGCAGATGACATGATACTATACATAGAGAATCCTAAAGATGCTACCAGAAAACTACTAGAGCTAATCAATGAATTTGGTAAAGTGGCAGGATACAAAATTAATGCACAGAAATCTCTGGCATTCCTATATACTAATGATGAAAAATCTGAAAGTGAAGTCAAGAAAACACTCCCATTTACCATTGCAACAAAAAGAATAAAATATCTAGGAATAAACCTACCTAAGGAGACAAAAGACCTGTATGCAGAAAATTATAAGACACTGATGAAAGAAATTAAAGATGATAGAAACAGATGGAGAGATATACCATGTTCTTGGATTGGAAGAATAAACATTGTGAAAATGACTCTACTACCCAAAGCAATCTATAGATTCAATGCAATCCCTATCAAACTACCACTGGCATTTTTCACAGAACTAGAACAAAAAATTTCGCAATTTGTATGGAAACACAAAAGACCCCGAATAGCCAAAGCAATCTTGAGAACAAAAAAAGGAACTGGAGGAATCAGGCTCCCTGACTTCAGACTATACTACAAAGCTACAGTTATCAAGACGGTATGGTACTGGCACAAAAACAGAAAGATAGATCAATGGAACAGGATAGAAAGCCCAGAGATAAACCCATGCACATATGGACACCTTATCTTTGATAAAGGTGGCAGGAATGTACAGTGGAGATAGGACAGCCTCTTCAATAAGTGGTGCTGGGAAAACTGGACAGGTACATGTAAAAGTATGAGATTAGATCACTCCCTAACACCATACACAAAAATAAGCTCAAAATGGATTAAAGACCTAAATATAAGGCCAGAAACTATCAAACTCTTAGAGGAAAACATAGGCAGAACACTCTATGACATAAATCACAGCAAGATTCTTTCTGACCCACCTCCTAGAGTAATGGAAATAAAAACAAAAATAAACAAATGGGACCTAATGAAACTTCAAAGCTTTTGCACAGCAAAGGAAACCATAAACAAGACCAAAAGACAACCCTCAGAATGGGAGAAAATATTTGCAAATGAAGCAACCGACAAAGGATTAATCTCCAAAATTTACAAGCAGCTCATGCAGCTCAATAACAAAAAAACAAACAACCCAATCCAAAAATGGGCAGAAGACCTAAATAGACATTTCTCCAAAGAAGATATACAGACTGCCAACAAACACATGAAAGAATGCTCAACATCATTAATCATTAGAGAAATGCAAATCAAAACTACAATGAGATATCATCTCACACCAGTCAGAATGGCCATCATCAAAAAATCTAGAAACAATAAATGCTGGAGAGGGTGTGGAGAAAAGGGAACCCTCTTGCACTGCTGGTGGGAATGTGAATTGGTTCAGCCACTATGGAGAACAGTATGGAGGTTCCTTAAAAAACTACCAATAGAACTACCATATGACCCAGCAATCCCACTACTGGGCATATACCCTGAGAAAACCGAAATTCAAAAAGAGTCATGTACCAAAATGTTCATTGCAGCTCTATTTACAATAGCCCGGAGATGGAAACAACCTAAGTGCCCATCATCGGATGAATGGATAAAGAAGATGTGGCACATATATACAATGGAATATTACTCAGCCATAAAAAGAAACGAAATTGAGCTATTTGTAATGAGATGGATAGACCTAGAGTCTGTCATACACAGTGAAGTAAGTCAGAAAGAAAAAGACAAATACCGTATGCTAACACATATATATGGAATTTAAGAAAAAAGAAAATGTCACGAAGAACCTAGGGGTAAGGCAGGAATAAAGACGCAGACCTCCTAGAGAACGGACTTGAGGTTATGGGGAGGGGGAAGGGTGAGCTATGACGGGGCGAGAGAGAGTCATGGACATATACACACTAACAAACATAGTAAGGTGGATAGCTAGTTGGAAGCAGCCGCATGGCACAGGGATATTGGCTCGGTGCTTTGTGACAGCCTGGAGGGGTGGGATAGGGAGGGTGGGAGGGAGGGAGACGCAAGAGGGAAGAGATATGGGAACATATGTATATGTATAACTGATTCACTTTGTTATAAAGCAGAAACTAACACACCATTGTAAAGCAATTATACCCCAATAAAGATGTTAAAAAAAAAAAAAAAAGATTGGCCTAAGGCCTCTCAGTCTGGACTAGAACCCTTGTCTCCACACTCTTCATACAAGCTACTTTCCCTTTTGTAGTGGAGCCTCGTCTATTTGAGAGAGGAGGGGATTACCAAAATGTAAGCCAAATACTCCTAATGGGAGACTCAACACAAACAGCAGCCAGCATTGTTCTAATCCCCTTGGTGAGGCTCTGTTGAGGTAACCTGAGTCTGTGACATTTCTTCTTTCTTTCTTTGAGCTTGTTTTCTTCTCCAGAAAAAAACATTGATCTTATCTCACTATTTTTAGTTTTTATTTATTTTATTTTCATTGAAGTATAGTTGATTTACAATGTTGTGTTAGTTTCAGGTGTACTGCAAAGTGATTCAGATATATGTATGCATATTCATTTTCAGATTCTTTTCCCTTATAGGTTATTACAAAATATTGAGTATAATTCCCTGGGCTATACAGTAGGTCCTTGTTGATTATCTATTTTATATGTAGTGGTGTGTGTATGTTCATCCCAACTTCCTAATTTACCCCTCCCCCTTCCCCTTTGGTAACCACAAATTTGTTTTCTATGTCTGTGAGTCTATTTCTGTTCTGTAAATAAGTTAATTTGTATCTTTTTATCTCACTATTGGTGAGTGTTATGCCTAGGACCCGAAGGAGGTCAGCCTAAGCCATCTGATTTATGCTCTGTTTTAAAAGACCCTACAGCTTCAGACAAGAGCAGCTGGTGTGCTTAATCTTCATACAAGAAGTTTGCCATTCAAAAATGTTCACTCCCCAAGGGCATTTTGGAAAAAAAAAATCAGTTGAGGCAAGCTGTGATTAAGAGGGAAAAAAAGAATAAAATGCAATTAAGCGTTTCCTTGGTTCACTTGGAAGGGAGAAGCTGCCTGAAATGTGACTTTCTCAAGCAATGATGACATGCTTGGACCTCTGCCTTTCTAATTAAATTCCTGAGATTATATATATATATATATATATATATATATATATATATATGATTTAATGAACAGCTGGTAAAATTGGATCCTTACTCTGCAGAGCTTTACCAAAGCACTTCAGTGTTTCTGTGTGATTGAATACTAATATTTAACCCTGGAATACAAAAAAAGGAAATTAGATCCTACCTAACTGCTCATCATCTGAGAGCTTCTACACTGCACCCTTCCTGACCTGCATAGTGATTGGTTCTGTTTCCATGCTGACTGGAAAAAACACACATACACACAACACACAAACACATACACACACACACAGTAAGAACTGAGAGTTGGGTTTTATTCAGTGTCTTACTGAGGACTGTAGCCTGGGAGGTAGCCTCTCAGTAGCTCTGAGGAACTGCTTTGAAGAGGTGAGTGTTGAGGTGGAGGCCAGTATATGTGTGATTTTGGCTAAAGAATATGTACGATCCAGCGTGCACTTTGGTAGAAGGTCACTGCTAGTCACAAGGAACAGATATTTCAGTTAATGATCTTAGTGCTTTTCGAAGTATGGGAAGATGCAAGCATCTGGGTTCATAAAAATTCCTCCTGAAATATACCTAATATCTAAGGGCCTGTTTGGCCTGTTTTCCCAAAGCACAGAGTGCCTCATTCTATTCTTTGTTCTTGAACTCCTTTCAGAGTGTACTGTAGGTAAGTGACTGCAGTGGCTAACGGCTTAACCCTTATAGAACCAGATGGTGAGCGACATTCCTCTGGTTTACACCCACCAGGTCACTTCCAACGTTGTCTGCATTCCTCTTTCCATTGCCACCACCCAGAGTGATTTGTACCTTTCTGAGCTCTTTCTCATGCCCTGAGACCCAGCCTCCACCCTTGGAAGCTTCTAGTCTAGCAGTGGGATAGACATTAATGAGATAAACAGTCAAACGAAGGTTTAATCACAGACTTGTGACATGTTATGAAGAAAAATAATAAGGTGCCATGGGAGAAAAATCGAATTTATGAGGACAGGAGAGGACCTCCCTGAGAAAAGAGCATTTCAGTAAAGACCTGGAGGATGAGGACTGAGCAGCAGGAAGGGTAGAGGGCAAAAAAGTGGCCAGAGAGGGCTTCCCTGGTGGCGCAGTGGTTGAGAGTCCGCCTGCCGATGCAGGGGACGCGGGTTCGTGCCCCGGTCCGGGAGGATCCCACATGCCATTGAGCGGCTAGGCCCATGAGCCATGGCCGCTGACCCCGCGCATCCGGAGCCTGTGCTCTGCAACGGGAGAGGCCACAACAGTGAGAGGCCCGCGTACCGCAAAAAAAAAAAAAAAAAAAAAAAAAAAGTGGCCAGAGAGAATAGCAGTGGTCAGAGGGCACCGGGCAGGGCTTCTCAAACTTTGATGTGCACACACACCGCCTAGAAATCTTGTCACAGGCTGATTCACTAAGGCTGAGGATTCTGCATTTTCAGCAGGCTTTGATGGTGCTCTGCTGGTGCTGCAGGTGCTGAGCTGAGAACCACACTGAGTAGCAGCAGTATCTGACAAAGTTTGGCAAGGTTTTTCTGTAGAGTCAGACGATGAAATTGTTAGACTTTGTGGGTCCTACTGTCTCTGCTGCAACTACTCCACTGTACCATTGTGATGAAAAAGCAGCCATAGATAGTCTGTAGATGTATGGGTGTGGCTGTGTTTCAGTAAAACCTTATCTAGCAAAATAGCGTCAGATTTGGCTCACAGGTGGTAGAGTTCTGACCCCTGCTGCAGGATCAGGTGGTATCAGTTGTCAACCTTAGCTGTGCATTAGAATCACCTGGGTTTCCAAAAAAATCCCACCAGGTTCCTCCTCCAGATCAATGACATCAGAATCTCTGGGGATGGAGCCAAGGAACTGATAGAGTTGAAAAGCTGCCAAGGTATGCTGAGAGCCAGTATGGGCCTTAATCTTATTTGATAGTCCCATATTCTTGTGACCCTAGGAGAAAGGTAAGGCAAAAATGATTTCAATGTCCTTAATTCTGGAACGCCATCAGTTGCCCAATAGCTTTCAAGGAAGAGAAAAAAAAAAACAGCAGGAAAAGTACAAATCTATAGTAACACCCATCCTGATTATACGAATGTTAAAATGGGGGGAGGGGGTAAGTGCAGTTTGAATCCAGGAAATACGGTATTTTCATTCCTGTTATTCAGACAAGGAAGATGAGGCCCCTGAAGATGTATTGTGCAGATGGTGTGATGATGTGCCAAGGAGCTACAGGCAAAATACTGTGACAGCTTCTGAACTGCCTTCAGTTCCCCAAATGTGAAGCCTCTCCTTCCCCTCTGGGCCCTTGCAGGTACCTGGTAGTCTCCCTGCCCTGGACATGCTTCCTCTCCTCCTTAGAATCCTCTGTCTAATTCCTGCTTCTCCCTCAGGTCCCAGTTTAGCCCTCTGCCTCTTCTGGGGTGTCTTCCCTGGCCTATGCCCAGGGGAGGGGCCCCTGCTGGGAGCATCTACCATCCCTAGTGGTTCCCCATCACAGCGTGGTCTCTTTCTTTTTAACAGACTTATTCTCCATGCCCTGGAGAATTCATGAGGACAGGACCATGACTGCCTGGTCATCATTTTATCTCTATCACTTGGTGCGATACTATGATTTATAATGGATATATATTTTGGTCCATGGTTCCTGGCTCACAACTACCAAAACGCTGGGAATTTCCTGAGAAATAAGATCAATGGGAGAATCTTTTGTTACAATATTTGGTATCTGGTCCTCAGTTCCTGAAATGGCTTCGGAGCCATCAATGTGAGATGGATGTCTTGTTATTCATAATAAGCCCCTTTTCATCACAAATGGGTTTACATTAATGAGGTGACTTTTGGAAAACACCTAAAGATGAGGGCTGGTTGCCAGGGGAACCAACTGCAAATAGAGAGCTGGAAATTTCAGTCCCACTCCCTGATTTCCTGGGAGGGGAAAGGGGGTTGGAGGTTGAATCAATCAGCCCTGGCTAATGACTTAATCCATCATGCCTGTATAATGAAGCCTCCATAAAAACCCCCAGGGTTTGGAGAGCTTCCGGGTTGGTGACCAGGTGGAGATGCTGGGAGAGTGGTGTGCACATGCTTGGGGAAGACATGGAAGCTCCACACCCTTTCTCTACACCTTGCCCTGTGCATCTCTTCCATCTGGCTGTTCCTGAGTTATATACTTTTATAATAGGCCAGTCATCTAATAAGTAAAATGTTTCTCTGAACTCTGCCACTATAGAAAAGTCATCAAGCCTGAGGAGAGGGTAGTGAGAACCTCTGATTTGTAGCTGTTCGGTCACAAGCACAGGTGACAACCTGGAATTGTGATTGGGCTTTGAAGTAGGAGTGGGGGGTTGAGGGACTGAGCCCTTAACCTGTGGGACCTGACACGTCTACAGTTAGATGGTGTTAGAACTGAGTTGGATTGTAGGCCACCCAGTGGTGTTAGATCATTGTTTAGAGATGTAGAACCCCTGACACACCAGAATCGGTGACTAGAACCACTACACCTGATTTATTGAAGGGGCTCAGGAATATCTGCACTTGGCATGTATGCACTTTGGGCCAGTCCTGCTCATGGATACTTGAAGCAGAGAGCAGCACAGTGGTTTAGAGCATGGATTCTCAAAATGTGGTCCCCAGGCCTGTCACATTAGCATCACCTGGGAGATTGTTAGAAATGCAAATCCTTGGGCCCATCCCCAGCTTACCAGATGGGGCCCAGCAATTGGTTTCAGTTAGCCCTCCTGATGATTCTGTGTGAGGACCACAGGTTAGCGTATGGGCTCTGAGGCAGCCTGCCTGGCTTCAAATTCTGGCTCTGTTGCTTAAAAATTGTTTGGCTCTGGGATATTTACAATACCTTTCTGTGTCTCAGTGCTCTCATCTATAAAATGGAGATAATAAAAATAATGTTAGCTGCCTCAATTGGATTAACAACATAGAGCTGTTAACACAGCATCTGCTCACAGTAAGTGCTCCAAATAAGTTAACTGTTAGTAGTGTTAACTGTGCAACCATGGGAAAATTCATTAACTTCTCTGAATTTTACTTCCATTATCTTTGAAGTAAGAATAAAATCTTTGCCTCTCATGGTTTTGAAAGTTAAATGTCTGTCATGATGAATTGTATGTGTCAACTTGGCTGATCTATGGTGTCCTTTATTTGGACAACCAACAAATCAAGATGTTGCTGGGAAGGGATTTTTAAATAAGTGACTAGAATTTAAATCAGTAGACGTTGAGTAAAGCAGATCACCCTCCATGATGTGCGGGGCCTCATCCAGCCACTTAAAGACTATAATGTAACAGGGAAGAACAAAATATGACTCTGTGTTCGATCTGTTTCTTTTACTTTAACCTTTGCTTTCCATTGCTTTTGTTCTGTCTATAGCTATAGGCATACATAATGGTCTGCCTCGGGTAACTCTGCCCCTCTGCCTGAATGTTAATCTAAAGTGCCTTTGCTCAGCTCACAGGGAAACACCTTGCCCCTGCCCACAGGTGAATGGCTACAGAAAAGAAATTAACACATCCCTCCCTGAGGCTGGCCAAAACGAGGAGATATTTTGCAAAACTTATGGGCTTTTTGCTTTACTTCCTCACCTCCTCCCCCTCTCTGTTCTGTAAAACAAACTGGCATCCAGACCCCGATAAGATGGGACTCTACCATGCTAGTCCACCATCTTCTCGGATGCCCCGCGTCCTGAATAAAATCACTATTCCTTGCCTCAACACCTATCTCCCGATTATTGGCCTGTCATGCGGCGAGCAGACAGGGCTTGGATTTGGTAACTATAAGACAGGACTGAGGTCTCCCAAGTCTCCAGAGAAGACTGCCTTCAGTCTCAAAACTGCAACCAGAATCTCCAGCCTGTCTCACAATCAAAAGAGCCTGTTCTTTACATCTCTCAATCTCTCTCCTTCTCCTTCTCTCTCTCTCTCTCTCTCTCTCTCTCTCTCTCTCTCTCTCTCTCTCTCTCTCGATATACAGATACACACACACACACCCTATTTGTTGTATTTCTTTTGAAAGTTCTAATACAATGTGTTATATATGTGTAGGTCAGGAATTCTCAACCTATATCGTTTCTCAACTATTGACATTTGAGCCAGATGATTCTTCGTTGTGGAGGACCATCCTGTGTATTGTAGGATGTTTAGCAGTATCCCCAGCCTCTAGCCACTAGATGCCAGAAGCACTGCCCCCTCTCCTATCAGTAAAAAGAAAAAATCTCTCTAGACATGGCTAAATGTCCCCTGGGAACAAAATCTCCTTCAGCTGAGAACCACTGCTATAAATAACTGTGAAGTGCAGGCACCATTGCTCCAACTAAACCAGTGCTGCACTGTTGCCCATGTAGCCGCCATCAAAACAAGTTAATCACTTTCCACAAAATCAGGCTCAAAACCCACTGCCACCAAAGGTGGCCCTAATGTCCTCCCTCCTCCTGCAGATCCCACTTCTGTGCCTGTCTTTCCCTTGTGCACATTTCACTTGATCACACTTTTTTTCCAGTGGTCTTTCCGTAGCCTCATATATGTGTACTTTGCCCACTTCCACCAAACCTCCTCGAAGGAAGGGGCAGCCCTGGTAAGAGGAGTAAATAATTGTATCCAAGTCCAAATCCTGCTGTTTCTCACCTTATGACCTTGGGATGGCTACTCATTCTTCCTGAGTTTCAGTATTAGTATCTATAAAACTGGAAGAGTTGAGTGTCTTCATAGAGGAGTTATAAAGTACAAGCACTTTTGAACTATAAAAATATAGGCTTTTCCATCAAAAAAGCAAAACCATGGCTTTTATATTTTTTTGTAAGAAGACAGCCAGTTCAGGGGGGTTTAGGATGAAATATGACCTTGAAAAATGCTAAATGAACTAATAAATACATGAATTTGCATGTCATATTTTGCTTTTGTTTTACTTTCTTCTTCTGATAGCTTTTAAAGTAATGTAGGCAGGGTCCTTTCTGTGTTCTTCTGAGATTAATATATAAATTACCTAATTGGGCAGTTGCCAAGGCAATGCAATTTGCCTAGTTATTGACCTCAAGTCCCTGGAAATGATGGCATTCATCCATAATTCTACCTACCCCCATTGTCTATGTCTTTATTTCCTTAGGGAGCACCCATACTTGAGACCAAATATTTGTCCGTCAGAATGACTGCAGCAGTCCTCTTCCAGAAAAATCATCCCTGCACCCTTCAGTCTTCTCCCCTGCCAAGGCATCCAGATGACGCTTTTCTGACTTCCCACAGCCTTCGGGGCTTGCCCACCTGCATCATAGCACAGATCTGCCTCCCTGCTTCCCCTATCAGACTATGAGCTCACAAGGTGGAAGGCTGCGCTTACTGGATTATGCATTCCCAGGGGCTGGTGCACTGTGTGCCAAAGCAGGTGACCACACTCATGTGTATGACGATGACTCATTAGGCTCCAATACCATGTGCCCACTGCCTGCAGGATGTCTCCACGTCCACGATTTGTGGACAACGGCAGCTCAGCTTCTCAAAAAAGCTAAGCCTAGATCTTCCTTCTAAACCAGTTATTTAATTTTGCAAAACAAACCATTCCAAAACACTGTGGCCTAAAAACAACAATTTATCTCTCATGGTTCTGTGGGTTGACTGGGCTCTCCTGGGCAGTTCTTGCTCAGGGTCTCAGTCAGGTGGTTGTTGGGGCTAGAGCCATCAGAAAGCTTTTTCAATCACACATCTGACACCTGGGCTGGGGTAGCTGGATCATCTGAGGGCTGGCCAGGTGTCTCTTCCCCCCCCCCTCCACTTAACACCTCCATGGGGCAAGCTTTGGCTTCCTCATAACATGGTGGTCCCAGATTAGCAGAACTTTTTTTTTTTTTTTGCGGTACATGGGCCTCTTACTGTTGTGGCCTCTCCCGTTGCGGAGCACAGGCTCCGGACGCACAGGCTCAGCGGCCATGGCTCACGGGCCCAGCCGCTCCGCTGCATGTGGGATCTTCCCGGACTGGGGCGTGAACCCGTGTTCCCTGCATCGGCAGGCGGACTCTCAACCACTGTACCACCAGGGAAGCCCAGCAGAACTTCTTACATGGTGATTGGTGGCTGCTTCTCCAAGAGCTCCATGAGCCTGGATGGAAGCTGCAGCCTTCGTAGACACAATACTGAAAGTCTCAAGACATCACTTCTGCCACATTCTACTGATCAAATAAGTCATAAGGCCAACCCAGGTTCAAGGGGAGGGAAATTAGAATCCTCTGTCAGTGGGAGCAGTAGCAAAGAATTCTACCATGTTTCTAACAAGTACAGTTTCTTGTCCCTGGCAATGATTTCTTTTGTAGTGGAATGAAAATAGAAATTCATTTATTCGCTATTTTGGGATACTAAATTTTCTTACCAGATTGGTTTTCATAAGACATGAGCAGTCCCTTTTCAAGAGCCTGCTGGTTCCTTCTTAATTCCTGCATTCCATTGTTAAGCATTCTTTTTTCCTTTCTTATTGGTGATTTCTTTGAAATATACAGAAAAGAATAATGTAATAAATATTCCTGACCCAGATTTAATACTAACACCATGCAATGTTTGTTTCCGCTGGATTGGTGTGGGGAGAGGGGGTAAGAAGGAGTTGGGGTCAAAGGATTTATAGGACTCAGACACTGTAGGACCTTGATGGACATGGTAAGGGTTTTGAGTAGATGTACGATGTGATCTCATTTTTTAGTTTAAAATAAATCACTCTAGAAGAATCTGTAGTTGGGCAAAAGTGGAAGCAGGGAATCCAATTAGGAGGCTTTTGCTATAATCCAGGTGAGACAATGGGATCTTAGATTAGGGTAAAAGTAAAAACGGTGTTGAAACATGGCTGGATCTGAGATCTACTTTTTAAAATAAAAACACTCTTGCTTATGGGTGTGAAAGAGAGGAATCAATGATAACTCCCATGGTTCTAGCCTGGGCAACTTTGTGGAAGTCGTGCCCTTTACAGAGGTGGCAGCTATAGTCAATGTGCATCATTTAACAGTTAATTGTTCTTTAATTATTGTACTTGTTAGAGCTCAGCAATCAGATTGCAGGCCTGTGTCCCTCAACATAGGCAAATACTGTATTCACATTTGATAGATTAGTTGATAGCAGTGTGACTTTTGGCAAGCTTTGTAATCCTCTGACTCAATCTCATCTGTAAAATGAGTGTAGTATTTATTGATGCTCATTGGGTTATTGAGAGAGTTAAGTGTAGCCCTTAGAACAATGCCTGGCACATAGTAAGTGCTCAGTAAATACTAGCTCTTCTTATTCATTTTGGGAATCCTCTCACCAACTACAGTCAGTCAAACCAGGATCTTAGGAGTTACTCTTTACTGTATTTGCTCAATGCAAGATCAGAATATTTTTCAAAGGTACCTAATATTTTGCAGAGCTGATAGAGAAAATCCATGCCAACTTTAGAATGTTAGTGTGTCTGAATCTCTTTGGTTACCTCTTGATTTTCAAAACCTCAAACTTAGGAGGCCAAAAATGTATAGATATTTAACTGCTAGGATATATATATATTTTATTCATTTATTTTTGGCTGCGTTGGGTCTTTGTTGCTGCGTGTGGGCTTTCTCTAGTTGCGGCGGGCGGGGACTACTCTTTGTTGCGGTGCGCAGGCTTCTCATTGCGGTGGCTTCTTCTGTGGAGCACGGGCTCTAGGCGCGCGGGCTTCAGTACTTGCGGCATGCAAGCTCAGTAGTTGTGGCTCACGGGCTCTAGAGCACAGGCTCAATAGTTGTGGCACACGGGCTTAGTTGCTCCACGGCATGTGGGATCTTCCCGGACCAGGGCTTAAACCTGTGTCCCCTGCATTAGCAGGCGGATTCTTAACCACTGCGCCACCAGGGAAGTCCAAACTGCTAGGATATTAAAGAGGAGCAGTTAGGCCTAATTCCTACTTCCTGCCATCCTAAGCCATGTATGCTTTTGATTTAGCTGCAATGAATAAAAATATTTTATCAGTGACCCAATATATTTCATTGCCTCTTTGGTCCTTCTGGGTATTGCTGGACAGATCTCCGACTAGCTGATGTCATTGTTGGCTTTTGTGAATTGTGTCAGTGTGGCTGCCATTTTGCAGCTTTAGCCAAAGAGAGAAAAACAGTAACTTGGAGATGAAGAGCCCTTATTCAGAGTTAATGGGATCAGCTGTAAACAGCAGAAATTCACAGCAGTTGATATTCATTGAGAAAGAAGATAATTTAAAGAAATTTGTAAAAAAATAATTACAAACAGATGATCTGGTACATTCTAACACACGAGATAAAATTCCTCCATCCTTAGAGAACTGGATAGCATGCAAGGCTTTGCCTCATGGAAATAGTCCTGGACTGAGAACACAGGGACTGGCTGGCACCTGGTGATGTTTCCTTTGTAAAGTGGGAATATAATTCCTATCAACCTCATGGGGTTGCTATCAAGATTCATGGAGATAATGGCTATGACAGGACTTGAAAAGGTGCAGAATATTATTCCTCAGCAATTGTTACACCTATACAAGCCTATACAAGTGTTAAGATTTGAAAATATGTGGGGGAGAAGGGAGAGGAAGTAAATACATTTCCCTTCCAGGGTATTCCTTAGCCAGTGTCTTTTCTAGATTGCTCTACTTACAAGCCATTGTAAAGATGGCAATAACAAGAGTAAAAATAATGACAACAGCTAACATTTATTTCATATCGACAGCAAAGCAGTGCTACGCCAACTCCTTTGCACGTTATCAGTTCATTTAAGGGCAACAACAGTTCCTTGAAGTGGGTGTGGCTACAAACACCGTTTTATGGATGAGAAACGGGTTCACAGGGATTTATTACCTGCCTGTCGTGCAGTTAGTGGGTCACACGAGCAGGATTTTAATCGAGCAGCCTGTTGCCAGAACCTGCAAGTGTAACTACTAGGCTACACATTCTATAGCTGAGTCGTGGTGTAACTGGACTGTGACTTCAGTGTTGGGGGTGCTGAGTCATCTTTAGTGACATGAGTCCCTCTGTGCCTCAGGAATTTGTTCTCGTCCTCCTATGCCCTGGTCACAGCCTCTCCTGTCCCTGCTTTTTCCTGCACACAGGAAATAGGTGTTGGGGGCTGCATTGGTTTGGGTGATACTACCTGCTGTAGCAAATACACCCCAAAAATGTATACTGGAAAACACAACGACAAGTTACACTATTACTGATGTAACAAAGGCAAGTGGATACACACAATCATGGGGCAGTCCCTCTGCACACAGTCATTCCGTCCCCGGTCTGAGCATAGCTCCGCCATCTTCAACATTTGGCTTTGAGGTCGTCTCCATTCCAGCCGACTGGAAGGGGAAAAGGGGCGGAGGGCCACCCTGTGGGAGGCATAAGGCAGCTGGAAGTTGGTGACGTCACTTCTGCTCGCATTCCACCGGCCAGGACTCTGTCGTTCGCTACTGCACATGGGTCTGGGACACGCAGATCCCAGCAGGCAGCCATAGCTCGGTGACATCTCTGCAATGCAGAGCGGGCAGCACAGATTCTTGGTGAACAGCTAGAGGTGTCTGCTACCAGAATCATGATGATGCTAGATGGTTTATCATGGGTGAAAGTTTATTGATTTCAGTTCCTTTAATTGGGTCCTTCAGGATGCCAGGGGGAGTTATGAATTTGGGGAAAGTTTTTTGGTCAAAACATGTTCTTGTTTCCCTGTTTCTCATACCACTAATATAAAACTTATCACAGATGACAGTCTCAGGGGGAGAAGTTTTTTCCTGCAACTGTTCCATATCTGCCCTCAACATGTCACTGGGCTCTTGGCTTAATTGCCTGAATTTTTTCTTTCCTCTAACTGTATTTATTTTTAAAAACTGGCTATTCTTTTTCTATACATTTATTGGACCTCAGATACACAGAATTAGATTAATTCTAAACTGTAGTTCATTACACACATTTATCCATGGTTCCTTGTAAGACTTTCTCTTTATTTGCTTGCTTATTGATAATACAACAAACCCATGAAACTCTACGCATATGAAAACTGGAATATTAACAATAACCTATATCTATAATAAGTTCCCTGTCAATCCCATTACTCTTCCTCCCATATCCTATGTAACCACTATCCTGGATCTTACGTTTATTATTCCTTTGCTTTTTCTTTTAATAGACTATTTTTTTAGAGCAGTTTTAGATTCATAGCAAAATTGAGCAGAAGGTACAGAGATTTCTCATATGCTCCCTGCTGCCCCTGCCACACACGCATACAGAGGCTCTCCCATTATCAACATCCCCGACCAGAGTGGTACATTGGTTACAACTGATGAATCTACATTGACACCTTATTACCACCCAAAGTCTATAGTTTACGTTATGGTTCACTCTGATGTTGAACATTCTATGGATTTGGATAAATTTATAATGACAGGTATCCCCCATTATTGTATCATAGAGAGTATTTTCACTGCCCTAAAAATCATCTGTACTCTGCCAATTCATCTCTTCTTCCCCCCTACCCCTTGGCAACCACTGATCTTTTTACTGTCTTCATAGTTTTGCCTTTTCCAGAATGTTATATAGTTGGAATCATAAAGTATGTAGCCATTTCAGATTGGCTTCATTCACTTAATAATATATATGTATCTAAGTTTTCTCCATGGCTTTTCGTGGCTTGATAGCTCATTCTTTTTAGTGCTGAATATTCCATTGTCTGGATGTCCCACAGTTTACTTATTCATTCACCTGCTGATGGACATCTTGGTTGCTTCCAGGTTATAGTAATTATAAATAAAGCTGCTATAAACATCCATTTGCAGGTTTTTGTATGGACATAAGTTTTCAATTCCTTTGGGTAAACACCAAGGAACAGGATTGCTGGATTGTTTGGTAAGGGTATGTTTAGTTTTGTCAGAAACCACCAAACCGTCTTCCGAAGAGACTGTGCCATTTTGCACTCCCACTACAGTTTGTGAGAGTTCCTGCTGCTCCACATCCTTACCAGCATTTGGTGTTGTCACTGTTTTGGATTTTGGCTATTTTAATAAACAGCTAGTAGTATCTAGCTATTTTCATTTGCAATTCCCTAATGATAGGTGATGGGGAACATCTTTTCATATGCTTATTTGTCATCTGTAAATCTTCTTTGAGGTGTCTGTTAAGGTCTTTGTACTACTTTTTAATCAAGTTGTTTGTTTCCTTACTGTTGAGTTTTAAGAGTTCTTTGTATACTTTGGATGACAGTCCTTTATCAAATATTTTCTATCAGTCTTCAGCTTGTCTTATTCTCTTGATATTGTCTTTCACAGATCAGAAGTTTTTATTCTAAGAATGTCCAGCCTCTCCATTATTTCTTTCATGGGTCATACTTTTGGTGTTGTATCTAATAAGTCATTGCCAAATCCAAGGTCATCTCAATTTTATTCTATGTTGTCTTCTAGTGTTTTATAGTTTTGCATTTACATTTAAATTTGTGATTCACAAAACTACAATGCTGTATCACCTCACACCAGTCAGAATGGCCATCATCAAAAAATCTACAAAGAATAAATGCTCTAGAGGGCATGGAGAAAAGGGAACCCTCTTGCACTGCTGGTGGGAATGTAAATTGATACAGCAACTATGGAGAACACTATGGAGGTTCCTTAAAAAACTAAAAATAGAACTACCATATGACCCAGCAATCCCACTACTGGGCATATACCCTGAGAAAACCATAATTCAAAAAGAGTCATGTACCACAATATTCATTCAAGCTCTATTTTCCAGGACATGGAAGCAACCTAAGTGTCCATCAACAGATGAATGGATAAAGATGTGGCACTTATATACAATGGAATATTACTCAGCCATAAAAGGAAACGAAATTGAGTTATTTGTAGTGAGGTGGATGGACCTAGAGTCTGTCACAGAGAGTGAAGTAAATCAGAAAGAGAAAAACAAATACTGTATGCTAACACATACATATGGAATCTAAAAGGAAAAAAAATGGTTCTGATGAACCTAGGGGCAGAACAGGAATAAAGACGCAGACATAGAGAATGGACTTGAGGACACAGGGAAGGGGAAGGGTAAGATGGGATGAAATGAGAGAGTAACATTGACATATATACACTACCAAATGTACAATAGATAGCTAGTGGGAAGCAGCTGCATAGCATAGGGAGATCAGCTAGGTGCTTTGCAACCACCTAGAGGGGTGGGATAAGGAGAGTGGGAGGGATATGCAAGAGGGTGGGGTTATGGGGATATATGTATGCATATAGCTGATTCACTTTGTTATACAGCAGAAACTAACACAACACTGTAAAGCAATTATACTCCAATAAAGATGTTAATAAATGAATAAGTAAATTTGTGATTCATTTTGAGTTACTTTTTGGTGAAGGGTAAAAAGTCTATGTCTAGATTTTTTTTAACTTTTTTTTTGTGTGTGAATGTCCAGTTGTTCCAGCACCATTTGTTAAAAAGATTATCTTTTCTCCATTGTATTGCTTTTGATCCTTTGCTAAAGATCAGTTGACAATATTTATGTGGGTCTATTTCTGAGCTCTGTACTCTGTGCCATAGATCTGTTTATCTTTTCACCAGTATAGGCAAACCTCATTTTGTTGCACTTCACTTTATTTCACGTCACAGATACTAAGTTTTTCACAAATTTTGAAAGTCTGTGGCAACCCTGCATCAAGCAAGCCCATCAGCTATTTTTCTAGGAGCATTTGCTCACATCATGTCTCTGTGTCACATTGTGATAATTCTCACAATATTTCAAGTCCTCCAGCAGCAAAAAGATTATGACTCCCTGAAGGTTCAGATGATGGTTAGCATTTTTCAGCAATAAAATGGTTTTTATTAAGGTACTTACATTGTTTTTTTAGACATATTGCACACTTTACAGACTACAGTACAGTGTAACTACAACATTTATATGCACTGGGAAACCAGAAAATTTACGTGACTTTCTTTATTGTGGTATTCGCTTTATTGTGGTGGTCTGGAATTGAACACACGATATCTCTGAGGTATACCTGTACCATGTTTTCTGATTATTGTAGTTTATAGTAAGTCTTGAAGTCAGATGGTGTCAGTCAGGTAACTCTGTTCTTCTCCTTCAGTATTGTATTGGCTGTTCTGGATCTTTTGCCTTTCCATATAAACTTTAGAATCAGTTTGTCAATATCCACAAAATACTTGCTGGGGTTTTGATTGTGGCTGTGTTGAATTTATGAATCAAGTTAGGAAGAACTGATGTCTTGACAATATTGAATCTTCCTATCCCTGAACATGAAACATCTCTCCATTTATTTAGTTCTTCTGAGATTTCTTTCATCAGAATTTTGACATTTTCCTCATATAGATCTTGTACATATTTTGTTAGACTTATTACTAAGTATTTAATTTTAGGATGTGCTAATGTAAATGGTATCATGTTTTTAATTTCAAAGTTCACTTATTCGTTGCTGGTTATGTAGGAAAGTGACTTTTGTATATTAACCTTGTATCCTGCAACCTTACTATAATTGCTTATTAGTTTCAGAAGTGTTTTGTTGATTCTTTTAGATTTCCTACATAGATGATTATGTCATGTATGAACAAAGACCGTTGATTTCTTCCTTCCCAATATTTATATTTTAAATTTTCTTTTCTTATCTTTGATTAGCTTTCAAAATTCTTAAAAGATAATACCCATTTCTCCAAACCCCCACCCCCGAACTCTGGCAACCACAAATCTTTCTCTGTATGAGGTTGGTTATTTTTTGTTTGGGTTTTGTTTGTTTGTTTGGCTGGTTGTTTTTTGTTTGTTTTTTTAGATACCTCATATAGAGAGATCATACAGTATTTGTCTGTCTGTATATGACTTCTTTCACTTAGTATAATGCCCTCAAGTTTCATCCATATTATTGCTGCAAATGGCAAGGTTTCACTCTTTTTTATGACTGAATAATATTCCATTGTGTGTGTGTGTGTGTGTGTGTGTGTGTGTGTGTGTGTACTCCAAAATTTATCATTCATTCATCCATCAGTGGACACTTAGGTTGTTTCCATCTCTTGGCTATTGTGAATAGTGCTGCAATGAACACGGGAGTGCGTATATCTTTTCAAGTTAGTGTTTTCATTGTCTTCAGTTAAATACCCAAAAGTTGAATTGCTGGATTGTATGGTAGTTCTATGTTTAATGTTTTGAGGAACCTCCATACTGTTTTCCATAGTGGCTACACCAATTTATATTCCCACCAACAGTGCACAAGAGTTCCCTTTTCCCCACATCAACAATTTGTCATTGCTTGTCTTTTTGATAATAGCCGTTCTGACAGGAGTGAGGTGATCTCATTGTGGTTTTGATTTTCATTTCCCTGATAATTAATAATATTGAACACCTTTTCACATGCCTGTTGGCTATCTGTATGTCTTCTTTGGAAAAATGTCCATTCAGATCTTCTGACCATTTTTAATCTGAATTGTTTGGTTTTTTGGTGTTGCATGAGTTCTTTATATATTTTGGATATTAACCCCTTATTAGATACATGATTCACAAATATTTTCTCCCATTGGGTAAGTTGCCTTTTCATTTTGTTGATGGTTTCTAAATACATCACCTCACACATATGTGCAAGAGCTTCCCCAAGAGTAGAATTGCAAGGTTAGAGGGCTTGAGAATGTTCAGTTTTATAAGATAATGCCAAACTGTTTTCCAAAGTGGTAGTACCAATTTGCACTTCCACCAACAGTGTAAACTGAGGACCTGCTCATCCACATCCTCTTTGGTACTAGATTTTGTCAGACTTTTTCATTTTTGCTGATTGTAAAATTATATCTCAATGTGATCCTGATTTGTATTTCCCTGAGCACAAATGAATTTTAATATTTCTTCATATGGTTAGTGCCCATATGTTTTTGAGTTCTATGTTTTTCATTCATGTTTTTTTGCCCATTTTCTTTTTGATTATTTATTCCTAGAAATTCTAGGAATATTATATATTTTTGATACCAATTCTCTGTCAGTATTGTGAAAATCTTTTTCCAATATGTAAACTAGCTTTCCCTTTTCTTTCAGATATCTTTGATCAGAAGTTCTCATAATAATGTAATAAAATTTATTCTTTTTTTTTTTTTTTTGGTACTTTCTGTGTCTTGTTTAAGAAATGCTTCCCTAACCCTAACTGAGGTTGGAAATATATCCACCTATGGTTTTTACTTAATATTTTAAAGTTTTGCTTTTAACATTTAAGAACTTTAGCCCTCTGTAGTTGACTTTTGTGTACAGTGTTAAAGAGAGATCCAATTTCACCTATTTCCATGTGAATAACCATTCCCCTCCCACCCACTTGTCTACCATAACAACTATGCATGGGCATTTCTGGGCTGTCTATTCCATTCCCTTGGCGTATTGTGCTTCAGTAAAGTTTTATAAACTTTGGTATCAGTCTTTTACATATTTTAATGTTTATTTTTTGGTATTTGACATGTTGATGCTATGTTAATGTGACTCTTCTAAGAAGATGGTCAAGTTTTCTAGTTGTTTATTGTGTATGTATGGAAATGCAACTGACTTTTTTGCCATACGTGGGCCTCTCACCGCTGTGGCCTCTCCCGCTGCGGAGCACAGGCTCTGGATGCGCAGGCCCAGAGGCCTCGGCCCACGGGCCAGCCGCCCCGTGGCACGCAGGATCCCCCCGGACCGGGGCATGAAACCGCACCGCCCTACACCGGCAGGCGGACCCCCAACCACTGCGCCACCAGGGAAGCCCGCAACTGACTTTTTTTTAACATCTTTATTGGACTATAATTGCTTTACAATGGTGTGTTAGTTTCTGCTTTATAACAAAGTGAATTAGTTATACATATACATATATCCCCATATCCCTTCCCTCTTGCGTCTCCCTCCCTCCCACGCTCCCTATCTCACCCCTCTAGGTGGTCAAAAAGCACCAAGCGGATCTACCTGTGGTACGTGGCTGCTTCCCACTAGCTATCTATTTTACATTTGGTAGTGTATATATGTCCATGCCACTCTCTCACTTTGTCCCAGCTTACTCTTCCCCCTCCCAGTATCCTCAAGCCCATTCTCTACATCTGCGACTTTATTACTGTCCTGCTGCTAGGTTCTTCATAACCTGTTTTTTATTTTTTTGATTCCGTGTATATGTGTTAGCATACGGTATTTGTTTTTCTCTTTCTTACTTCACTCTGTATGACATATTCTAGGCCCATCCACCTCACTACAAATAACTCAATTTCATTTCTTTTTATGGCTGAGTAATAATATGTGCCACATCTTCTTTATCCATTGATCTGTTGACGGACACTTAGATTTCTTCCATACCCTGGCTATTGTAAATAGAGCTGTAATGAACATTGTGCTACATGACTCTTTTTGGATTATGGTTTTCTCAGAGTATATGCCCAGTAGTGGGATTGCTGGGTCGTCTGGTAGTTCTAATTTTAGTTTTTTAAGACATCTCCATAGTGTTCTCCATAGTGGCTGTATCTATTTACATGCCCACCAACAGTGCAAGAGGATTCCCTTTTCTCCACACCCTCTCCAGCATTTATTGTTTGTAGATTTTTGGATGATGGCCATTTTGACCAGTGTGAAGTGATACCTCATTGTAGTTGTGCTTTGCATTTCTCTAAAGATCAGTGATGTTCAGCATCCTTTCATGTGTTTGTTGGCAGTCTGTATATCTTCTTTGGAGAAATGTCTATTTAGATCTTCTGCCCATTTTTGGATTTGGTTGCTTGTGTTTTTGATATTGAGCTACATGGAACTGCTTGTAAATTTTGGAGATTAATCCTTTGTCAGTTGCTTCATTTGCAAATATTTTCTCCCATTTTGAGGATTGTCTTTTTGTCTTGTTTATGGTTTCCTTTGCTGTGCAAAACGTTTTAAGTTTCATTAGGTCCCATTTCTTTATTTTTGTTTTTATTTCCATTTCTCTAGGACGTGGGTCAAAAAAGATCTTGCTGTGGTTTATGTCAAAGTGTGTTTTCCTCTCAGAGTTTCATAGTGTTCGGTCTTATATTTAGGTCTTTAATCCATTTGGAGTTTATTTTTGTGTATGGAGTTAGGTAGTGTTCTAATTTCATTCTTTTACATGTAGCTGTCCAGTTTTCCCAGCACCACTTATTGAAGAGGCTGTCTTTTCTCCATTGTATATTCTTGCCTCCTTTATCAAAGATAAGGTGACCATATGTGCGTGGGTTTATCTCTGGGCTTTCTATCCTGTTCCATTGATCTATATTTCTGTTTTTGTGCCAGTACTATACTGTCTTGATTACTTATAGTCTGAAGTCAGGGAACCTGATTCCTCCAGCTCCGTTTTTCGTTCTCAAAATTGCTTTGGCTATTTGGGGTCTTTTGTGTTTCCATACAAATTGTGAAATTATTTGTTCTAGTTCTGTGAAAAATGCCATTGGTAGTTTGATAGGGATTGCACTGAATCTGTAGATTGCTTTGGGTAGTATAGTCATTTTCATAATGTTGATTCTTCCAATCCAAGAACATGGTATATCTCTCCATCTATTTGTATCATCTTTAATTTCTTTCATCAGTGTCTTATAATTTTCTGCATACAGTTCTTTTTTTCTCCTTAGGTAGGTTTATTCCTAGATATTTTCTTTTCTTTTGCAATGGTAAATGGGAGTGTTTTCTTAATTTCACTTTCAGATTTTTCATCATTAGTGTATAGGAATGCAAGAGACTTCTGTGCATAAATTTTGTAGGCTGCTACCTTACCAAATTCATTGATTAGCTCTAGTAGTTTTCTGGTAGCATCTTTAGGATTCTCTATGTATAGTATCATGTCATCTGCAAACAGTGACAGCTTTACTTCTTCTTTTCCGATTTGGATTCCTTTTATTTCCTTCTCTTCTCTGATTGCTGTGGCTAAAACTTCCAAAACTATGTTGAATAATAGTGGTGAGAGTGGGCAACCTTGTCCTGATCCTGATCTTAGTGGAAATGGTTTCAGTTTTTCACCATTAAGGATGATGTTGGCTGTGGGTTTGTCATATATGGCCTTTACTATGTTGAGGTAGGTTCCCTCTATGCCTGCTTTCTGGAGGGTTTTTATCATAAATAGGTGGTGAATTTTGTCAAAAGCTTTCTCTGCATCTATTGAGATGATCATATGGTTTTTCTCCTTCAATTTGTTAATATGGTGTATCACATTGATTGATTTGCCTATATTGAAGAATCCTTGCATTCCTGGAATAAACTCCACTTGATCATGGTGTATGATCCTTTGAAGGTGCTGTTGGATTCTGTTTGCTAGTATTTTGTTGAGGATTTTTGCATCTATGTTCATCAGTGATATTGGTCTGTAGTTTTCTTTCTTCATGACATCTTTGGTTTTGGTATCAGGGTGATGGTGGCCTTGTAGAAAGAGTTTGGGAGTGTTCCTCCCTCTGCTATATTTTGGAAAAGTTTGAGAAGGATAGGTGTTAGCTCTTCTCTAAATGTTTGATAGAATTCACCTGTGAAGTCATCTGGTCCTGGGCTTTGGTTTGTTGGAATATTTTTTTTTTTTTTTTTTTTTTTTTTTTTTTTT